>NC_134483.1:524093753-524106454 GCF_040206685.1 Ascaphus truei | reverse complement strand
TTTTGTCCTTGGAGTGAGAGGACAAGTTGTTTGATGGCACAGGGTTTAGTGGGGAGGTCCTGATTTTGCATTGCTCTGTAGCAGTAAGACTGTGGATGGCTGGTGTTTAGGTGAGCCCAGAATGTCAGTGCTCTCTTCTGTACCGTGAGCAGTAGAGGAAAGCGGCCCAGCTCAGCCCGGCATGCATTGTTTGATGTACTCCTGTGTACTTGGAGAAGGTATTTACAGAATTCCAGATGCAGTATTTCTGTTGGGCTGGTATCCCATTTTGTGGAGTCTGTGTATGTTACAGGGCCCCACACCTCGCTGCCATACAGAAGGATGGGTGTGATGATGCTGTTGAATATTTTCTCCCAGATTCTTATTGGTGGTTTGAGGTGGTACATCTGTTTCCTTATTGCATAAAATGCTCTGCGGGCCTTCTCCTTCAGTGTATTTATGGCCAGGTTGAATTTCCCCGATGAGCTGATTGTCAGACCAAGGTATGTGTAGCTCGTTGTCTGTTCCAGTGCATTGTCGTCCAGTGTGAATTGAGATATGGTTGGATGTTTTTTTGATTTTTTTTGGAATACCATTATTCTGGTTTTTTCTAGGTTCACAGAGAGTGCCCAGGTCTGGCTGAATTTTTCTAGTATTGCCAGTTTCTGTTGGAGGCCTTGTTCTGTTGGAGAAAGCAGAGCAGGTCGTCTGCGTATAGTAGAGACTTAGGGCCTCATGCAGTAAGCGTCGATTATGTGAAATCGGCAATCTTACCGATTAGTCATGTTATTGGCGTTTTTTTCCTCTCCGTATGCAGTAAGTGCCGAATACATTCAAAATCAACCCGAAAACAAATCCGCCCACTCTCACGATGATTAGCCGATCACACACAGGTGTATCGGCGTGCGTGGCGCGGTGCTGATAGGTTGCCCCAATCACAAATCTTGCTGAATCAGGCGAAACAAGCATGTTTTGGATTGCGCGCCATATTTAAAGGCAACGTGTACTGCTAATCATTCTCTGTGTTGTTGGGAGTGAGAGAGAGAGAGACGCACAGAGCTGGCTGTTTGAAGATTTGCATATTGACTGAGAGACTTGTTGTGTATTGGGTGAGCTTTGTCCATTGTTGTTTTGTTTACATCTTTGTCTTGTTTTATATGTGGAAGTGTTTCGTGTGATTGGCTGTACATTTATTGTCTGTTTTTTGTGAGTGCTGGAAGTATGCCCGCAAAGCGTGGGAAGAGTGATGCTGGTGGGAGTGGGAGTGCTACTCGTGGGAGTACGCGTCGGAGTGAACATACTTTTCAGGGGAGTGATGTTGCTGAGAGTGAGAGTGGTGTTGCAGGGAGTGGGAGTGCTGGTGCTGCGAGTGGTGTTGCTGGGAGTGGGAGTGCTGTTGCTGGAGTGGGAGTGCTGTTGCTGGGAGTGGGAGTGCTGTTGCTGGGAGTGGGAGTGCTGTTGCTGGGAGTGGAGTGCTGGTGCTGGGAGTGGGAGTGCTGTTGCTGGGAGTGGGAGTGCTGGTGCTGGGAGTGCTGGTGCTAGGAGTGTGAGTGCTGGTGCTAGGAGTGTGAGTGCTGGTGCTAGGAGTGGGAGTGCTGGTGCTAGGAGTGTGAGTGCTGGTGCTAGGAGTGGGAGTGCTGGTGCTGGGAGTGCTGCTGGTGGCGCAGTTGCTGATGGGGTGATGGTGGTGGCGTGCTTGCTGGTGGGCAGCTTTTGGAGGCTCTTCCATTGGAAGAAGGAGAGTCCAGTCAGCACCAGCCAAGCTCTGACCCTAAACCTGCTCGGAAGAAACGTGTGGAAGAAGCCACGTAATCTCGCTTCAATGACCAGGAAAATACAGCTCTTGTCACTGGCATTCTGGAGCACTATGACAGTATATATGGACATTTACTAGGTAAGTGTACATTTACATTTATTATTCAAATACATGTGATCCTAGGTCATCTGAGTTTTGTTGTTATGCAAATATGGCTTCACAATATCTTTCTATGTTAATTAGTCTGGAAACACAGCTTTTTAGCATGCCTTACAAGGACAACTAAACACAGGCGGTCAATTTGCCATAACTGCATACAATATGAATGCAACCTTGCTTACATGTATAGGTTTAGTAGTGAATGCTCATGTGCTTCACATATTACACATAAAACAGCATGTTTGCTATCTCTTGGAACAGCTAGCAGTGTAGGAAACTGGTGCTTATATTATTATTCATTTACCTCATATATTTGATATGTTTTTCAAGGGCGGACAAGTTCAGCAAGCAGAAAAGAAATGTGGGGACACAATAGTCATTGGTGTCAATGCGTGTGGGAATCATGTGAGGGACAAGCGGAATTGTCACAAGAGATTTGATGATATTAGGTCCAAATTGAAAAAGAAAATACAACACCAACGCGTGCATGCTACTGGCACTGGAGGTGGGCCCACACCACAACGTCTCATATTAAGTCCATTGAGGAGCTGCTTCGGGCAAAATTACTTCCCGTTGTCGTGGAAGGCTTACCTGGTGACCGTGATATAGGAATTTACCCCTCACAATTTCCACCAGGTGAGAAATATTACTGTACTAGGCGTGTCGTTGCTTACAGTTATTTTGCATAGTTACACTGCTTTTTATACTGTCTTCACAATATAAGCATACCTGTATCTATATATGTATATGTCTGATTCTGTATATATATATATATCTAAATAGACATATATGTTGTAGTCCTACTAAAAGCAGTAACTAATATAGCACGTGCCATTGCGTGCTCATTTACATGTGAATTCCCAAAATGCATTGCTGCAGTGGAAGCAATTGATGGTGGGCGAAGATGGGGAACAACAGGGTAGTACACATGTGTAACACATGTTAATCAGAAATTATTACTAGCTACAGGTACAGAACAGAAATATGTAGAATATTATTGTGTATTTATTTATTTTACTCCGACAAACATGACATTACTGCCTATTTTAAGCATGCATCAAATATATTGCATGCAACGGCCTACAAACATCACTTGCACTAACACATCTATAGTTGTTTATGAAAAGGTCCATTTTTGCTTTAAGTCATATACAGACAGCATAATGAGGCACACGTATCATATTTTATGTCATTGTTTTCATAACTTCAAAACTGCACACGACTATTTAGCTCATCTACCATTGTGTTAAAGCAGCTGCAATTAATATCTCATCACAGCATACACTTCAACAGAGGGGGTGGGGTTCAGCACACACACTAATTACACAGCCTCATTTTAGGGGCAACTTAGTTCACACCATTTTCACCTGTTTCAAGTAATTGAAAGGTGTGGCTCATTAGGCTTTTTGGGGAAGGGAAAACCGTTCTTACAACCTCACTAGCACAACTGAAGTTAATCACACTCATTTGAAAGCTTCACTTTAGCTACTAAATGCCCCAACAACTCATTACTTATCAAACCGTACGTCACACATTAGTTCACTCATATCTATAGTTGAACTACTATCAACGACACATTATCACACACTGCATGTCTTGTCTTGTTTAGTCACAGCCACATTCATGTGTGCCACATCTTATATTAATGTACCACACATATCCTCTACCAAAAACAACACTTTTTGCAATATGACCACCTTCATGATAACCATTGTGAATGGTCATCTCATGATAGTTATGTACATTATGATACTGATATCACTACACAACATATGATTTTTATGTACTAATTTAATGTATTTTTCCTCACGCATTACTGCAGAACCATAGTATGTTGTATGTTAGGGAACTCAAAACTTCTAAGTACACAGGCATGTACATTGTTATTACAACTATTTATGTTCACTTTCACACACACATTTTGGGTTAAGGAAATGATGCTGTTAGATACTCATAAATACAGAACATACAATAACTGTTTGTTCAATATTTACACATGTAAATGTAAAACTTATGTTATTGTTATATATAGTTGCCCCTGAAGGACATGTGTC
Source organism: Ascaphus truei (assembly GCF_040206685.1). NCBI lineage: Eukaryota > Metazoa > Chordata > Amphibia > Anura > Ascaphidae > Ascaphus > Ascaphus truei. The sequence continues at coordinate 524,102,506 of NC_134483.1, read as the reverse complement.
ACCTGAGACTGAACAAGTGTCTTCACCTGGGTCAGCCAGCTCAACACACCTAGAAGGTGAGTGTATCAGTTGGTGGCCATATAATATGTGCTCTTCTATATGTTATGTTGTCATGTTCATTATTTGTTTTGCACATCTTCTTTAAATAGGATTACTTAGTGTCAGTGAAAATGAAGTGTAAGGCAACTTGTATTGTGTTAGTGATGTTAACTATCATGTAGGAGTTTTGAGTTTACAGCAAGTTTTCATTCACTCATATTTCATACTGAGTCCAAACATTATTCTTAAGTCAAGGTAGTTTTTAATGTGAGGTTATAAAACGTATGGAAACATGTTAGTTGTTACTTATGACACAGTACAATTACATAGTAACACAGCAGAGATTAACATGACATTTAATAATTTGTACATTTATTTGTAGAACATGATGAAGAGGATTATGATGATGATGATGATGACGCCACCGCCATACACACACAAATAGAAGCAAGTGACCATGAAGACGTTCCAATTGAAACTGTTTTACCGGCAAATCGTCCAGCAAATACGACATACGATGCAATTGTAGCTTCTGAGGGAAAAATTGTGGAAGCAGAAAATCGTCGCCATTCTGACTTCATGACAGTGCTGGAAAGGATGATTGCACTGCAGGAAGAAACAGTTTCACAATTGGCACATCTCCACAGAGTCTTCATTGAAGTGCCGAAACAGTTGCAAAAAATCAACACCTCATTCGAAGCATTAGTTGTTCAGCAAACACAAGCTAATTACTGGAGAATGACTAATGTACCACAATTCAACACCTCCCAGCCAGGATCTGTTCATGCAGGTCAGTTTTCACCACATTCATCTGATATTCATTCACCAGGCCCAAATGTTACCGGTCAAGTAGCAGAGATTGCTGTGCAGGTTCCTGACGACATACTACCACTGCCATCTGTACAAAATCAGCAGCTGACACCTACAAAGGAGCCCACAAAAACAAAATACAAGCAGTTACTACTGACCAGTTTTTGGTCAAAAACAACAAAAGACACACATGAAACAGACCAACCATCACTTGTGCAGTGACTACCAACTTGCTCACAGTCACTACCCAAAAGCCCTGTAGGTGAATTACTGCCCAAAAGCCCTGTAGGTGAATCACTGCCCAAAAGCCCTGTAGGTGAATCACTGGCCACAAGCCCTGTAGGTGAGTCACTGGCCACAAGCCCCGTAGGTGAACATTCACTGCCCAAAAGCCCTGTAGGTGAGTCACTGCCCACAAGCCCTGCCCGTGAAGTGCCAGAGGCCACTCAAAGTGGCTCTGCTGTGCCTAAAGTTGGTGGCAAAAGAAAAAGGAAAATTCAAGAGACAACAAGCAGGCCTGTTACTCGCTCGCAAAAGGAACAAAAAAAATAAATGTTATAATTCAGAAAATATGTCTTTGGCCTTGTTTTGTTGACTTCACATTATCTAATTACTATTGTATGTATGCTGAAGACTGTGTTGTTTCCAAACTTTCAAGTATGTTCTTCTACACGTGAAGTTTTGGAAATGTTAACACTCAATTAATGAATAGTGTTATAAATATTTATGTATTAATCGTCTGTTCAGTAATGGTCCACCTGGAACCAGTTGCAAAGTTTAGAGAAGCTGCCATTGACTTTGCAGCAAAACATTGCATTTGGGTGTGTTAATTGATGTAAGAATTGCATATGCATATTAGTCACATGCATTTATAAAAACACCTAAGTAACTGCAAACATCTTTCTTGTACGTGTACAGCAGGATTATGTGTAAATTATTACTTACCTTTGCCTTGCTTGGGCATTCTAATTTTGTCCTTTAATCATTTGTGTGTTCTTGTTTCAATAACATCTCAGAATGTATAAAAATATATATACACACACTGAGTGTGTGTGTGTGTGTGTGTGTGTGTGTGTGTGTGTGTGTGTGTGTGTGTGTGTGTGTGTGTGTGTGTGTGTGTGTGTGTGTGTGTATATCTATATATATATATATATATATATATATATATATATATATATATATAGTACTATATAAACTGGTATACATGTATTTTACAAACTAATACACTTCATGCTTCCTTGTGAAAGCACACTATTTTAATAATACAGGCATAATGTTTGAGAAATATCTTAAGTATGAGACTCTAACAGTATTGTGCTTAAACAAATGTTTATTACTTCATTCAATCATGTTTCTCACCATTTAAATAGGTTTCATACAAGGTATACTTACTGCCATCAATGTTGTGTGTACTCCTGCAATATTAAAAAAAATAAAATATAATATATAAATATATATATTTTTATAAGAGAGATATATTTAGATATATATATATACACACGTATTTAAACTCATGCAGACAGGGAGTTAACCAGACTTTCACATACACACAGAAATGTAAGCGGGGAAAAAACATTTCTTTTTGCAGGTGTGTGTTTGTACTGATATGCCTGGCTAAGAAATATTTTCACACAGTGGTCTTTGTTAGTGTTCAAAAAAACACTATGTGAACGCATTCAAATTCTAGGGATGTTTTTCACAAACGAGATAAAAGAAGGAGAAATGTTTCTCCCACAGTCCCATATCACAAACCACAACTGTTAACCCAATTAGACAAACAAATCCAATTGGCGTTTGAAATAAGGAGTCAAAGTAGTTAGTTTTGTTGACCTTGACAAGGAAAAACAGGAGTTTGTTAGCCATTCAGCACATTCATTTTGATGAGCAAATAACACAGACCTGCACACAGCTTTTGTGCTACTCAGACATGGCTGATGAATTCGTTAACAATATTAATCCCCTTTTAGGGTATAAGTACATGATCTGTGAAGCCATCTTGAACAGTCGCGGACAGAAAGCAAGCACACGCCAAATCGATGATTTCATTCGAGCAAAATATCCTTATTACCAAGACCGTAAGCATGCACGGAATTTTAATTCCTCAATAAGATTCACTTTATCAAGTAATGACTTTTTTGAACGTGACCAGGATAAGCTACAACACACCTATGGTTTCTGGAAGATTGCCCCGGAAAAACAATTTCTCCTGAAAGACGGCACTTATATTGTCGTGAAAGGCATATTTATTCCTAATGGCAATAGCAATGTATCCGCTACTACTGATCCGTTTGAATCGATACGTGCTGCAATATCTGCAGCCTCCATTCCTGAAACCCACATTGTACAAGAACAAAAGTACTATGATTATGTACCAAGCCTTTCAGCTGAAAATGCATTGGAATGGGAACCCGAAGAAATGAACCTACCTCCCGACCAATTATTTGAAGAAAGCAGTGGCGATTCCTACGAGCGCATCCTGGAGGAGATATGTGTCATACTGGATTCAGCGGTTGGGTCAAGCGTGGATGAAAATGCCTTGCATTTCTGGAGCGACCAGTTGCAGCCAGGCGAAGAGTTAATTCTAGAAGAATGGTAAATATAACAATCGTTATGCGTTGACTCTGCGTTTAAATTTTTTTTTTTTTTGTAACCACCATTTTCCCTTTCAATGCGTGGATACAGCGTAACATTGCAGACTGCATAACATGTAGCGATCACAAACAAATTGTTTCCTAATACAATATAGTAGAACCTGAAAGAGTAGTACACATTGCTGACGGTATACATATACGTACTTTCCTATCCCTTTAAACATATTAGCAACATTTTTCCATAACTCTAACACATACCTGTTTTGTTATCATGCAACATCTACAACATTGAAAACCGGGTCCACCACGTATGACGTGGGACCCTTGTCATGGGCCAAGGCGTCCTTAAAAAGGATTACGGATGTAAGTCCCGCCCCCAAGCGACGTGCGCGCCTCAAAGCCTATTGGCTGTCATGTTTTGTTATAGTAACGGTAACTGCAGTGTGTGATGCGTGCGGCTCAGTGTTTGTAGGCGTACCCTGGGCGTTAGCCGAATGTTAATTGAGTGGGAGGAGTGTTAGCGTGCGTTTCACGCTGGCTTAACATGACGTCACACGTATTGCATTTGCGCATTGTGTTATCGGCCGTCCTTTCTGTCCAAACACGTCTGGTTTAAAAGAATACAGATGTACTCGTTTAGAATGATTTTAGTTTCATCTTCATTGTATTTGAAATAAAGATGTGATGTTTACTGGTATTTTCTACATGTATTGAACGCACAACGTTCGCTTTGTTTTGCGCATGCGCTAACAGTTAGTGGAGCCAAGCGTGAAGTGCGTGCGCACACTAAGATGTGCGCGCACATTTTTCAGTATACAGGCAACGTTCACTTCATATACATAGTTATGGCTGCTACAAATGATAATAAAAATTACATACTGATGTACACTTGTAGTTGTAACATATAAATGAGTGACGTGTGTATGTACACAATCATATAGAGCTGTGTAACGCGTTGTCACGGATACATATATAGTAAGGTGCCATATTTGACCATCATGTGTTTGCTGTATTTCAGAGATGTCGGGGAAGATACAATCGGATCAATGTATGATTTCAGAAGAGTCTACCTTTATATGAGATGATTGTGAGGAGGAGCCACCGACTACTATACTACATATGGAACTAATTTTATATTGCTTGCAGCGCTTATTAACAAACAATTAAAAAAGTGATACCCTTATGCCTATATTGCATAAGCACTTAATTAACATAATGATGTTGCAAAATAGTGCCTCTTGAATTTTTCTTGAGTGTTCTTTAATGACTACTAACATTTTATGACATGGTGTGTTTTTTATATAACAACCATTCCCACTCTGCTAACACATTTGTGTATTCTATTGTGTAATGGAACGTATGACTGTCGAAACTATGTAACAATAATAATAATAATAATATGAGCATGTTCATGTATAGGGCTGCTAGTTGTACGCAGCGATTTACAGACACATGTTTCAGGCTGAGGTCCCTGGCCCGTGGAACGTACAAATGTTTTTTTGCCGCATGAGGCACAGGGAGATAAAGTGACTTGGTCAAGGTCACAAGGAGCCCACACCGGGAATTGAACCAGACTCCCCTGCTTCAAACTATCAGTGCCAGTGTGTGTCTTTACTCACTGAGCCACTCCTTCTCCCAATGTAAAGGACACTTACAACCAAGTAGCCATTTATATTTAAAATCTCTTGTTACATGGGTATGTAGATAAAATGGTTTGGGACTGTAGCAAATAATGTTACTGGCCAGATGTTATGGTCCCCTCCAATGCATGATGTTCTGAATATGACATCACCATCATGTTATGAAGTACGTTTCTGTGTATATTTCATTAACCTAACTAACTATAGTTTACGGTGTTTATTAATCGTTTAAAAATACATAGTATAGTCAATATGATGATATAAGCTACCATAATAAAGCTGGTGTTATCATTTGTCGGTGTTATACATGGATCCTACACCAATTGATAGAGACACAAACAGTTGTCTTAAAAAGTGTGTCTATGCTAGTGATGAATGTGCTCCCGTAAGTAAACAAATAAGTACAGTTATCCCCTTTTCTCCAAACACCTCTATATTACATTAATGGAAATTATAAGGAAACATACATAAAATGTGATGAAATGTGAGTAATCATTTTGTAATACAATGCACATGATACCTCAAGAGTAGCTAAATGCATATACATGATACAGAAAGTACATATATGTAACATTTGTGTTTAAACCAATATGTTGGGTTTTTAGTTCAAATAATTATAGGAAGATTGAGGTAGGCACATCTTATGAGAGATGTCAGCAAATATACATACCATGATCAGTCATACTGCAAATATACCTATAATGCAAAGGAACAATATATAAATTGCAAACATTGACATGCCATCTTCAGTACCGTAAACAACACATCAAAGTGTGTATTTGGTGTTAAATGTGCAACACCATGTATATTTAATGACATTCAAAATGTAAATGAGCCTGGTGTACACATCATATGGATGTACATGTTACACTGCACCAATAACATTGTATGTAAGCATACTAGAAGCATGAATGAGTATGGGCATAATATGTGTATTGTGTTAGCATAAGGAACAACACAATGCTAAAATATTAGTGCTTTGTTACCCCAGTTGTATTCACATACACACAACTAAAGTACAATTGAAGAGGGATTATATAACCTGTGCAACAATAACATACCGGTGCCACATCCCTTTGTGCACACAGCAGAGAAAAGAAAGGTGTGCAACCCATATTCATCTGTGTCCTAACAGAAGGTTATATAAAAAAAAATTATTGTTAAGATAACATAATGTAAGTATAAAAGTAGAACTTGGAACATATCTGTTTTTACTTACAAGAAAAAAATGAATTGATGAGATTCTGGCGTGTCTGGCCACCACTGGCTGTTTGTTCATTTTCAGCAGCTACATGGGTGGGATGCTCGTCTACCAAAGGCTCAGCTAGGTCTGATTGTACATTGTGCCTGAGTGCAACATTGTGCAAAATGCAACAGGCAAGGATAATATCAGAGACTTTTTGAGGCTTGTATAGAAGAGCCCCACCAGTTCTGTCCAGACACCTAAATCTGGTCTTGAGTAGGCCAAATGTCCTCTCTATAACAGATCTTGTAGATATATGGGCTGCATTGTACCTCTCCTCTGCTTCAGTTTGAGGGTTTAGCACCGGAGTCAAGAGCCACGGCCTAATTCCGTATCCTGAGTCACCTATAATGAATGGAGCACACATAAGCTTACATTAGTGATCAAATTCTACAATGCCAACATTCCTAAATAAAAATGTGTTTTGTGTTATAACATGTAAATGTGTACTCACCCAGCAGCCAACCATATTCAAAAGGTCCCTCTTCGAACGCATGGAAGACTGAAGAGTTCCTCAGGATAGAGGAATCGTGACTGGAACCAGGGAATTTGGGTACCACATGCATTATCCTCATCGTGGCATCACATACCACCTGTACATTGAGTGAATGGTAGTGCTTCCGATTGCGGTACACATGCTCACTCTGACTAGGTGCAATCAAAGCAACATGTGTGCAATCGATTGCACCCAGCACACATGGTATCCCTGCTATATTATAAAAGCCAGTCCTGACTTCCAGCCACTCTGTCGCCTCTGTAGGAAAATTAATATAATTCCTAGCGCGTCTATTGAGTGCATAGAGAAACTGGGTCAAGGCCCGCGAGAATGTAGATTGCGAGACCCCGCCCACTATGCCCACAGTTGTCTGGTATGACGCGGAAGCAAGATAATGTAATGAGCACAGCATTTTAACAAGCCCAGGGACTGCACGACCTCTGGCTGTGAAAAAATCTAAATCTCCCCTTAACTCCTGATAAAGAGCTAAGATTGCTGCTGAACTCAAACGATAGCGACTTACAATCTCCTCCTCACTCATCCCATCTAACAGGGTTCTCTCCCTGTACAGACGCGGACGAGGCACAACTTGTCTCCTCTGTCTTCTCCTCTGATCTCCTGTCCCTCTCCCTGTCCCTCGGCCTGTCCCTCTCCCTGTCCCTGTCGTATCCGCGTCACTGTCCCTGTCACTGTCCCTCGGTGTGTCCCTCCCTTGCCCTATATGATTGTCTTCATCATCAAGCATGTCATAGAAAAGAATGTTCCTCCGTCTCCTAAACAATCTCAACATTTTGAAATGAGTAGCTGTGAATGAGCAGGTAATGGGCGTCCTTTAAATAGGTATAATGATGTCAGGTGACATAGTAAAATGCAAGGTTTTACATGAACATAATAAAGTACTTGTGTGGCAAGCTGTGTGCAGTTGTTGTGTGTATTCTGCAGGGAATGATGATATTTGCCAATGATGTGACGTGATGCTTTGTAGAAACATTGCTTGCAAATAAATAGTTGCATGTGCAATGCATGTAAAACTTGTGAACGCCAGAGTCAGTCATGTAATGAGACAAAAAGGCTGAGATTGATGTGGGAAAAGTTTTGTGTAACATGTGTAATTAGGCATGTTATTGTGACATGTTGCCAACAATGAATAGTCGTGTGCATATGCATGCATTTCTGTAAGGAGGATAGTTGGTATAGAATGAGTTAACAAGGTGTCCCAATGCTGAATTACTGTACATGTGTGTATAAGTTAGGTTGAAGTGCTTGTAATGCTACGGTTATAATGTAAATATGCAATGTGATTGCGCGTCCAATAAGTGACGTCATGAAAATAGGGAGGACCAAACGTAGATGTAAACATGAGAATTTAGATGTACATGAACGTTTAAAGATGCGTGACACATTACAAGCATTGTGTAATGTAAAGGAACATGAATATACGGTGTATGTGTGACATGTGTGACATGTGTAACATCATGTAAACAATTGTCGATCAATGCAGTAAAATGTGTGCTATGATGTGAGGTTCTCCTTTAAGAGTTGAGTATAGTATTTTCCCTTGCCACATCATCACATGATGAGTAATGTGAACCGCAAATGCTGCAAACATGTAAAAGTATAATGTTATGCAAATAATACACGTCAGCCGTGACACAATGCAGGGAATGCCCCCCACACTGTAATGCAAATGACGTTTGTATTGTGAGCAATGAAACGTAAACAGTACTATACTGTTATACGTCCCCGCTCCATTGACTCCATTGATGTACAGAAGATTTTTTTTTTCTAAGTGCCGTTCCGGCAGCCTTAGCGATCGTTCTCCCGTCCAAACTGCCAACTTTAGTTGGCGGGAGAAATCGGCCATAACATCTCAATTTCGTAGTGCCGATCAGCCCCGATAAGCTGTTTTTTTTTGTTGAATCCAGCCGATTTAA
>NC_134483.1:524088753-524091253 GCF_040206685.1 Ascaphus truei | reverse complement strand
ACCTCTCTCTCTCTCTCTCTCTCTCTCTCTCTCTCTTTCTCTGACCTGACTCTCTCTCTCTCTCTCTGACCTCACTCTCTCTCCCTCTCTCTCTCTCTGACTTGACTCTCTCTCTCTGACCTCCCTCTCTCTCCCTCTCTCTCTCTCTCTATGACCTGACTCTCTCTCTCTCTCTCTCTCTCTCTCTCTCTCTCTCTCTCTCTCTCTCTCTCTCTCTCTCTCTCTCTCTCTCTGACCTCACTCTCTCTCTGACCTCTCTCTCTCTCTCTCTCTCTCTGACCTGACTCTCTCTCTCTCTGACCTCACTCTCTCTCTCTCTCTGACCTGACTCTCTCTCTCTCTCTGACCTGACTCTCTCTCTCTGACCTCACTCTCTCTCTCTCTGACCTCACTCTCTCTCTCTCTCTCTGACCTTCCTCTCTCTCTCTCTGACCTCACTCTCTCTGACCTCACTCTCTCTCTGACCTCACTCTCTCTCTGACCTCACTCTCTCTCTCTGACCTCACTCTCTCTCTGACCTCACTCTCTCTCTGACCTCACTCTACTCTCTCTCTGACCTCTCTCTCTCTCTCTCTCTGACCTCACTCTCTCTCTGACCTCACTCTCTCTCTGACCTCACTCTCTCTCTCTGACCTCACTCTCTCTCTGACCTCACTCTCTCTCTGACCTCACTCTCTCTCTGACCTCTCTCTCTCTCTCTCTCTGACCTCTCTCTCTCTCTGACCTCTCTCTCTCTCTCTCAGGCACACACACACACACACACACACACACACACACACACACACACACACACACACACACACACACACACACACACACACACACACACACACAGACAGACACTCTCTCACAGACAGACACTCTCACAGACAGACACTCTCACAGACAGACACTCTCTCTCACAAACAGACATTCTCTCTCACAGACAGACAGACACTCTCTCTCACAGACAGACAGACACTCTCTCTCACAGACAGACAGACACTCTCACAGACAGACAGACTCTCTCACAGACAGACAGACACTCTCACAGACAGACACTCTCACAGACACTCACAGACAGACAGACACTCTCACAGACAGACATACACTCTCACAGACAGACACTCTCACAGACAGACAGACACTCTCACCGACAGACAGACACTCTCACAGACAGACAGACAGACACTCTCACAGACAGACAGACACTCTCACAGACAGACAGACACTCTCTCTCACAGACAGACGGACACCCTCTCTCACAGACAGACGGACACTCTCTCTCACAGACATATGGACACTCTCTCTCACAGACATTCGGACACTCACTCTCTCAGACAGACACTCTCACTCTCTCAGACAGACACTCTCACTCTCTCAGACAGACACTCTCACTCTCTCAGACAGACACTCTCCCTCTCTCAGACAGACACTCTCACTCTCTCAGACAGACACTCTCACTCTCTCAGACAGACACTCTCACTCTCTCAGACAGACACTCTCACTCTCTCAGACAGACACTCTCACTCTCTCAGACAGACACTCTACCTCTCTGAGACAGACACTCTACCTCTCTCAGACAGACACTCTACCTCTCTCAGACAGACACTCTACCTCTCTCAGACAGACACTCTACCTCTCTCAGACAGACACTCTACCTCTCTCAGACAGACACTCTCAGACACACTCTCTCTTTCACTCTCAGGGAGGGAGGAAAGGCAGGAGATCCGTGCAGGCAGCTCCCTGCACACAGACACACACACACACACACACAAATAAATAAATACACACAAATACACACACAAATAAATACACACACACACACACACACAAATAAATACACACAAAAATAAATACACACATACACACACATAAATAAATAAATACACACAGATATACACACACAGATGCAGATACACACACACACAAATAAATACACACAGATACGGGGGGTGGGGGAGGGTATGGCTGAACGGCCCGGTCCCTGCACGGGGGAGATCAGTGCTGCGGGGGCCTGTGCCTCGTGGGGGAGGGACGGTGTGCTGCAGGGAGGGAGGGCCGGTGTGCTGCGGGGAGGGAGGGGGGTGTGAGGCTGCATTGCTGCTGGGAGAAATCTGTCTCCCGGTGCTGGTCCTCCAGCGTGCGCACCGGGCCTCCCTCTCTCAGCGTCGGGCACTCAGCGTCGCTGAGCCGGGCTGAGCCGTGCTGAACACATGCACAAAGCCCCTGCATCTGTAATCAGCGCGGCTATAGTTCCTCCGGCCTGGGACATAGTAAGCGCTTAGGTGCTGCTGCTCGCTCTTGCTTGCTGCCGCTCGCTCTACCAGGAGCTTTTTGCTGTCCTGGCAGAGGAGACAGCAAGCGCGCTTGGGAGGCGGGTATCACTGTGTGTGTTTGTCACTTGGTAGCTGTCAGTGTGTGTGTTTGTGTGTATATATTATATAATATTTTAAAAATTAAAAAAAAAAGACATGTGAGAATAAATTATTTATTAACATTGTGCAACTTTGATAAATAT
>NC_134483.1:523916253-524086253 GCF_040206685.1 Ascaphus truei | reverse complement strand
CCCTCTCACTTGACCCCAACAGGGTCCGAGCAGTAATGGCGACGGGAAAGGGTAATGCCGGCGAGGAGGGTCCTACCTTTGAGTGTAATGGCGGAGAAACCCGTGCTGCTTTGAAACGGCTAAGTCAGAATGAGCAGAAACCTGGAACCCATAACTCCGGTTCTGTTCAACCTAGAGGGCTCAGATTCGGTCACCATGTAGTCCTAGTTGCGGCAGGATTGCATGGCAAATTGCGACCCTCTCGTGGCAACAGAACAGAGTCAGGGTAATGTTAAAGTTCAGGTTTCTGCCATTGACTTGCATGGCAGAAAAAAAGCCACTTTGGTAATGTGCTTTTAAACTGTCTTTTGGTATCTCCGGTTCCGGGGGTCATGCAAGGCTGATATTTTGCCACTCTGGCAAGGGTCCTTCCGCATGAGGGCCAGGCGAATTTCGACCCACAGAACAAATTATTTTAAATTATATTTATATTTATATATGTTTATTTTAAAGATATTAAAGAATGTACTGTATCGTATTTAAAACATGTGACTGTAAACCATACTGAGTGACAAATGTTTTCCCACCCTGATGCAATATCAGTGTACTCTCAATTCTCACTGTGCTGTGCACATCAGATTTACATTTCAAATTCGAGGGGGGATTTTCCAAAGCGTTACCGTTAACAAAACAGGCCTCTAAGGGTTGGGGGAGGGGGATGGTGTTATTAGACGCATGCGTACTGAGTCTTTGTAGCTCGGCTATGGGCGGATTAAGAACACAATGGCAATATGCAGAAGATTAACTACCCAGTGGAGAGAGGGGGTTGGTAGGCTTAGGGTGACTCAGCCGATTAACGCTTGGCTAGGGAGGGATTAAAAACTCTGGAGATGTGTGGCTGAAATAGTTAACAGCACAGTAATTTCAAAAGGCAGTTCATCATAATAATTTGATGAATAAACCCCCAAATACAACCCCCAAATACAGTACATACTATACTGTACAAAGCAAGTCACTTTAACTCCCTGTGCCCCATGCACCAAAAACAAACAATAGATTTTCTATAAACAAATTAATATTCATACAGAATAAACGTCCATTTTTCATGTATCTCCATGTTTTACAAATGTTTTGTACATGTTTCTCCGATTTCAATCTGTCAGAAGAATTTAATAAAGGCTGCAGTACAGTATATTATTGTGTGTTGATGGTTAGAATTGCTGTGCACTTTAAATGTTTCAACATTGTACAGTATTTGTAAATAAATGTTTTTGTACTGACTCCACCAATAAAAGAACATGTTGAATTGCTGCACTGTTTTTTTTACTGCCTGACCGCAAAGCCGCAAGCTCGGCAACATTGTAAAAAAAGAGCAATGAGCGCGCAATTGGCGTGGGAACAAGGTCAATTGGCATGGGAACTTCTGTTCTAGGGCACCTAGAGATAAAATTCATTTTGCTCCTAGATGTTAGGAACCCTCTCACTTGACCCCAACAGGGTCCGAGCAGTAATGGCGATGAGAAAGGGTCACACCGGCGAGGAGGTTCCTACCATTGAGCGTAGTGGCGGAGAAACCACCGCTGCTTTGAAACGGCTAAGTCAGATTGAGCAGAAACCTGGAACCCATAACTCCAGGTCTGTTCAACCTAGAGGGCTCAGATTGGGTAACCATGTAGTCCTAGTTGCGGCAGGATTGCATGGCAAATTGCGACCCTCTCGTGGCAACAGAACGGAGTCAGGGTAATGTTAAAGTTCAAGTTTCTGCCATTGACTTGCATGGCAGAAAAAAAGCCACTTTGGTAATGTGCTTTTAAACTGTCTTTTGGTACCTCCGGTTCGGGGGTCGTGCAAGGCTGATATTTTGCCACTCTGGCAAGGGTCCTTCCGCACGAGGGTCAGGCGAATTTCAACCCGCTCAGACCCACAGAACGGATTATTTTAAATTATGTTCGCGCAATTGGCGTGGGAACTACTTAGGGCCTCGGTTAAGTTCACGGCCAATTGGCATGGGAACTTCTGTTCTAGGGCACCTAGAAATAATATTTATTGTGCCCCCAGATGTTAGGAACACCCTCACTTCACCCCAACAGGGTCCGAGCATGTACAGTACTGTACTTTATAATAAATTAAATATGCATTTTACTATTACTGCGCGCGCACACACAGACTGTGTTGAACCGCTATGGTATTAAACTTCAAAGACAACAGCTCGCAAACGCCCCCATGCGTTTTTACACGGCATTGCAGTATTGCAGACAGCGGGAATTAAAATGCTTAAATCACAGGCGCGAAAATAACGCAATACACTCCGGGAGAAAACGATACAAAATCGCACATCACCGGGATATTCTGAAATTCGCGGAGCTAGCCGAGTTAGAATAAAGTTGGTCGCCACTGTATGTAAAGATGGCCAAAGCAGCAGAAGCACCATTTGTGGTGCTGGCATACTGGTGGTACATCACCCCCACCTCAATGATTACTTAACCAGGAGGGTGTTTGAGTCAGGTCTTCACGTGAGCCATAATGGTAACTGTTATTTTTCAGTCTCGTGGACCATACAGTTATTGAGCTTGCCTGTGCACTTCAAATTGAATTTCTATTTATTGTTTAAGGCTAAACAGTAGAGGACAGGAGTAGTACACTGCACTTTGTGCAAGGTTCCATGGGGTAAACATCCATTTCCCCATTATAAACACTTCAATACCCCAGACCTGAATAGTGTACGGCTGGGCCTCTTTGTTTTTGGAACTTTGGGGGGTTTATAAAGTTTATGCAACCCTGATCTACATATCTTCATCAAATATATATATATATATATATATATATATATATATATATATAAAACACACAAAAAGGTGTGTTGCTCAACACAAATATATGTGGTTAACTCAGGCCCTAAATAATACTGACTAATTAATTTGGTAAAAATAAATCCATTTTGCTGCATAAGTTCAGTGGTAAAGTCACAACAGGAAAAAATCACATGAAGGCTGTCTTCAGTTAACACTCAACTAGTTTCACCCGTCGGTGGGCTTCTTCCCAGAGTGTGATTTTTTCCTGTTGTGACTTTACCACTGAACTTATGCAGCAAAATGGATTTCCCTACTCTATTCTGAGCAACCGATGCAACACTGCTGACTTTCTTATCATGGACTGATGCCTCCTGCTATTGAGCTACAGCTGAGTATTATCTCTCTCCGCTGTTTTGGCATCACTTGTCCTTGCAGTGATTCACACTATTGTGTGCTTTATATGTTCTGCTTCTGTTTGCTCATATGTTTATCATAGCTATTATGTGTTAATTCTTTGCCTCATCAGTAGTCAGTGTTTCAATCCCCCTTTTTTTGGGTAATACTGTTCAGGGTGTGAGACTTATTTTTTGATCTCCCCTGTATGCCTCCCTCCCCCTTTTTTTTTCTTTTCCCTTGGTTGTTTTTTGATTATATATTTATCCCAATGCTGTGATTTGTATTTTACATCATAGAATCAGGCATCTATACCAGTGGGTAATATATATATATATATGTATTTTCTTTAATCTTTGTCTTATTAAACTTCTTTAGTATCATTAATTAGTATATATACAGATACATATTTATTATTATTCAGATACACTTTAGTTTTTTGTTTGGTACACAGTATTCCTTGATATATAGTCACTTTTCACAGATATTATTTTGGCTGTCTTCAGTATGTCTATGTTTTTAAGTTAGTGTGTCTTGCTGTATTTACAAATTAAAAATCTGTTCATTTTCAATCTCGGCAAAGCATTTGATTCTTTTGAGCTATATTTTTCCTTTTTATTTTTTTGTTGGTGTAATTTAGAGTGCTATTAAGGGGATTGTCTTTGTCTTTTTTGTGTGTTAGATATATATATATATATATATATATATAATATATATATATATATATATATATATATATATATATATATATATATATATATTATATATATATATATATATATATATTATATATATCACCCATTCTACGCGTTGCACGCTAGTGTTTTTGCCTACAAACCCATTACCTGTTTCCTGGAGTGAGGGGGAGTCTTCGCGATATGGATTCTTCTCTTTTTATATACTTGCAAATTGCACTTTGATTTTTATTATGTGTTTTTTAAACAGTTTGCAGGATTAATTATTGTAACTTGTAATTAGTTTAGTTCTTATCTAAACTACTTGCTATTTACCTTACTTCCTCCTACCTACTATTGCATTATCTGCTATTTTTTTTGCAACCAATATTAATTAATTATAAGATTCATAACACTTGGTTTTGGAGCCTATGTATCAACACAGTTTTTTATTGCATTTGGGCTAATTAGCTGCCCTAGGTTTATTTCTTTCTATAAAACCATTCTTAAACTTCACCCTTTTCTGTGCTTATAATGATTAAAACATACAATAAGCACTGATCTCAGGTAGCCACCTAGAGCTAGCGGTTTTTAACTCACTGTATTACGGCAACACCCACCAATTTGTGTGCTCCCCATTTTATTTGATCATGTTTATTCTGTAATAAAGAAATATTTGTTTCCCCTGTCACTATTCATTGATTGCAATTTGGGGTGCTACAGATTAATAAAGACTTACTGTCCTTGGTGCCCCAATTTAAATTCCTCTGCTACGATTGCACTATAGCTACAGCTCTCGTGGCCCTGAGGAGCATAAGTGGCCCCGGAGGATTAACACTGCAGAGTTCCATGCATCTGAATAGAACCCTGCAGCGTTAATCCTTTGGGCCATCTGTAAGGACAGAAATACCAATGCTCACTTTTTAGATGAGCAGTGCAGCTGTCTGCAACCGTCTTTCACCTCTCCTTCTGGATTTGTTACCCCATTGTGCTGATGGTAAACTGAAGTGCTCTATTGATTCCTTCCCCTGGATGATGTAGATGCCCTTATATGGGTCTCTACATCCTGGGGCGTGGGGAGCTACTGGCCATTTACAACATCAAGGCACTGGCCAGGCCATGTAACACTGTACAGTCTCCTTGATGATATAGATGAGCAAAGGAAGGACCAGAAGAACAACAGGTATTTAAGGTCAGTGCAGATGGAAAAAATCATGTATGATATTATTATATCCTAACAGAAAGTTGGTGGTACCAAGTACCTCCTCATATCCTCATTCTATTTTGGGATGCTGAGGCTGCAGTTTAGCCTGTCTCTTTTTGGGTTATCCCTCACCTGGCTGACCCCCAACCAGAAATAAGTTTATTTTTATAACCCTTCCAGTGCTGGAGGAGATGATGGAGCTATGTGTTGTTGTCCCCTGTAGCACTGAATGGGTTAACCTCCATATTTACAGGGGGCTGCAACACAGGGATTTTCCGGACCCTCCCCCCCCCCTTCCAGGCACCAACACTAAAAAGATTACAGTTTTTGGTTGCGACACCAAGTTCTTTATTGTACTCCCGCCCGTCGAGATGCCCCCACAGCTGTGCATTGGGAGGTACCCCTGCCCCCCATATCTCCCAGCTCCCCCCTCCTCATTAATGATAAGCCAGATGTTGACACTCACTTTATTTCCTTCCATGACACTGATGGGACCATTTTCCAAATGGGAAATGTTGATTAAACTACTTTTGTTTTTGATGCTTCCACCTCCGTTACCTGATAGACGTCAAAACACCGCAGGACACAAGTTTTGCATTCTGCATGCTTTGATAATAGAGTTCAAGTCACTTTGTTCTCCAGTGAATAAGAATGAGACATGTACTGTCACGGCCCCATTTATTCAACAACATCTCCAATTTTGTTTGAGTATTTTTTCCGAATGCCACGCACTTCACCACATTCATGCCACATTCATGCTGAGACAGCGCTAATACAATGCACTAGGATAAAGGCGGCCATGGCTAAAAAAATCCTATCAGCATGAAGTGGGACAGGAAAAACAATGTGAATAGAAAATAATGAGTCACAGTAAATAAATAATACTGCATTACTCAGTCTCTTTAGGTTATAGGACATCACTATGAGGTGTGTGTATCCCCTGCTCACAGTGACAGGCAGCTAAAAGGTTTTCTTTGAGTGTATAAAAGCTACTGCAAAAGAGTAATTATTGCTGTTAATGAAATAGAGACTATCGTCAGTGACAGTCACTGAATGAGAAACTCGCTCAAGAGAGAGAGACCCTAAATGACGCACACTACTCTATTGATTATAACAAAATAAAAACATTTTATTAGAAAAAAAACGAACTACAGAAAGACAAACTTTTAAAACCAAATGGAGCGCTGAATTGTCAGTGTACTCGTCACTGAAGTGTGAGATAAATTGTAAACTCACACAAAAGATTACACTAACAGTAAAAACTTATCCAAAGCAAGGATGTAACTATAATGGTGTCTAATTTTTGATAATTTACAGGGTATTTTAGAAAATTCTCATGTCAGAATGCTGTGTCAGTATCCTGATCTGGAGAGGATAATACTGTATGCAATGCAATAATGCAAAAGATAATATTTCACATGAGGGTACTGTACATGTTTTAACGTACAACATTATAAAGAGGTCTTCAACCAACATTTACGTGGTATAGAGGAATGTTAGCTTGCACACCAAACACCAAGGTAGACCAAGTCTGTGCAAGTCCTAACACTAATCAATTCTTAATAACCTGTATAATACCAGGAAGAAAACTTTATAATAAAGCTGTTGTGATTAGCAGCATAGTTCTTAGTTTGATTGAAGCTCTTATATTGTACAAGCTTAAGATGCTTTGGCCAAAGAATCAAACTAAATGACCAAATGTTTTTATTTTATATATATATATATATATAATATATATATATATATATATATATATATATATATATATATATATATATATATATATATATATATTAAGGTACTTTACTGTGTATTTGTGTCATTGGATGTAGCACTGGGCTCTGTCCGTGTTCTATGTTTTGTCCTTTATTTAAGTATATATTGCCATGCCCAGTAGCACTCCGCTTTGACACATACATATATATATATATATATCTATATATGAACAACAAGAAAAGAAAGCGCCCGATCCTAGTGCAGCATGAAAAAATACAATTTAATAAAAATAAATGAACCAACAAATGCGAACTCACAAACAAAGGATAAATAAAAGCAATTAATGAGTATACTCATTTGCCAACCGCCCACGATGTGCCTGTGTTGCGTGCCTTCTCTCAATCTATGTAGTATCAGCTCCTCCGAACCGACATCCAGCAGGGGATACAGCAAAGGTCTCCACGTGGTGACCCGGAAGTCCTCCTCACTGTGAGTGCAATCCGGATGTGAGGATTGTGGTCCGTGACCCCGCAATGCAGGGGCTGATCGGAGAAGTCTCTAAGCAATACCAGAGCGCAGTCTATTTTTTGTTTGTAATATATCTATATATATCTATATATATATATATAGATATATATTTATATCTATATCTATATATATATATATAATATATATATAATATATATATATATATATACATGTAGAGGTATCAGTACCGTGTTAGCCGATCTTCAATAATCAAAAAATAAATAGATGATACCGTTCTGTGGCTAACGAAATGCTTTTATTTGTGCGAGCTTTCGAGATACACTGATCTCTTCTTCCGGCGATGTTACAATGAATGAAGCAAGGATAACTTAAAAACAGTGTCTCTTGGAATGTTATCTGTGCTTCTCCTTCCCCCGGTGTGGATGTGTTTTATGGCTAGAGGTGTCAAAGGGTAACTGAAAGCAAGTGAAGAAAGAGTGTGTATGTGTATCAGTGTGAATAAAAATGAATGGAGAGCCCACTGTATAAACAGTGCTCTACACAAGGTGTGTGTGGAGTGAGAGGGATATAAATGGTGTGGGTGGGTGTGGAAATGTGAGAGTTTGTAGCACAACTAAAAGTGTATGTGGATACTATGTGGTCCCTATTGGTGTATATGGATGGAAAAATAAGGAGTATTAGTATGTGTGAGAGACAGCTGTGTGTGCATACATATAGCACAGTATGTACAGACATGGCCTTTAGCGCTCATGGGAAGAGAGTTCGCTAGTGTCAGTAATGACTCATAAAATTTCGATCTCTGTTTAGGCCACTGCTAAGTGTCCCGAACAGTTGCATAAATTTGTATTCATGCAACCATCTCTCTTTCGGGGTTTTAAGATTACCTTTGAGTATGGCAACCCTCAGATCGTTCATCTTATGGCCAGAGTCAGAGAAATGTTCGCCAACAGGACTGTCTCTTGTTCCGCGTGTGATGCTGTGGCGATGCAGGTTCATTCTCTTGTTTAGCCCCTGTCCTGTCTCACCTATGTAGTAGCAGCCCCCTGGGCATTTCATGCACATGATGAGGTACACGACATTGCTGGAGGAACAGGTGAACCCTCCTCTGATTTTGTATTCCCGATTCTTGTGTGGTATTTGTATTGTGTCCGCTGTGTAGAGCATTGCGCAGGTTTTGCATCTTGGGTCCTGGCATGGTTTTGTCCCGCATTCAGTTGTACTGCTGAATACTTTACTCCTCACCATAATATTCTTGAGATTATGGGGTTGTCTGTATGATAATAAGGGTGCTTCAGGGAAGACCTGTTGCAGTCTTGTATCTTCCTGGAGGATGGATTGTAGTTTCCTGGCGATCTTGTGTAGGGCTCCTAGGTGTGGGTTATATGTGACCACCAAAGGAACCCTGTCGCTTGTCTCCTTCTGTTTGTATTCAAGGAGATCACTTCTTGGTATTCTGGTGGCTTTGTGAATTTGCTGGTCTACAATTCTGTGGTTATATCCACGGTTTATAAAGTCTGATCTCAAGGCTTTAATCCGCTTATATATATATATATATATATATATATATATATGTTGTGGTTACTTTGGGGGTTTAATAGGAGCTTACTGGGTATCTCTGTTCTCTTGTCCAGCTGGTTACAGCTGATTGGGAGAGTGGCTCCTCCTTCCCAGGTTCTAAGCTCACCCCCATCCCACCTTGCTTCTAAACGTTTAAGGATTACTCCATTTCACCTTCCACACAAGCAGGTCCTTGCATGCAGTTTGGTTGCGACAAAATCTAGTATTGTACAGGTAAATAAGAGCTTCAATCAAACTAAGAACTATGCAGCTACAGTGGCGGCCGCCTTTATCCTCGTGCTGCCGTATCGGCGCAACTTTGAAAACCGCGGGCAGATGCAGTATTTGATACGGTGTGTTCCGGTATTTTTGCCGCGGCTGCCTTTATCCTTTATCCTAGTGCATTGTATTACACATATCCTAGTGCATTGACACACACACACATATATATATATATATAACCCTGGCTGTGCTCAAAGCTGTGACCATGCAGCAAGCTTAAGCCTATAGGGAACCATGTTAAAAATGGTTTTTGAAGCAAAAAGTGGCACTGTGTGCTCATTTGCATGTCATTTCCCAGAATCCCTTGCTGCAGTGGAAGTGCTGTGTGCTGGGTGATAATGGGGAAAGGCGGTTTGTACAGTTGTATTTACATTTGTATATATATATATATCTATATAGATATATAGATATATATATATATAAGTTGAGGTTACTTTGGGGTTTAATAGGAGCTTACTGGGTATCTCTGTTCTATTTTTACAATTTGCTTTATTTTGTACACCAATCTCTTGTGTGGAACTGTATCAAAAGCCTTTGCAAAATCTAAGTAGACCACATCAACTACATTACCCTGGTCTAAATTCCTACTTACTTCCTCAAATAAACAAATAAGGTTAGTTTGGCATGATCTATCCATCATAAATCCATGCTGACTATTACAAATATTTTTGGTTTCCATTAGGTATTCGTAAATATTATCCCATATTAAACCTTAAAGTAGCTTCCCCACTATTGAAGTCAGGTTTAAAGGTCTGTAATTCCCTGGTTATGGACTAGCTCCCTTTTTAAATATAGGCACCACATCTGCTTTACGCCAATCTTGTGGTACTGATTCTGTGGAAAATTGAGTCCTTGAATATTAAAGGGTTTGGCTATTGCTAAACTTAACTCCTTAAGGACTCTTGGATGTATGCTATCGGGCCAGGTGCCTTATTTTCTTTAATTTTATCAACTTGTCTATGAACTTCTTCCTCAGTTAACCAATTATTTGTTAATATAGATGTTGTGGCTTCCTCTTGTGGCACTACTATTGAAATTGATTCTTCCCTGGTTAACAAGGAGGCAAAGAATGTGTTTAATACTTCTGCTTTTTCCTTATCTCTAATAATCTGCCTGCCCATCTCACAATGAAAGGGTCCTATATTTTCTTTTGTCATTTATTTGTTATTAAGGTACTTAAAGAAATTTTTAGGGTTGATCTTATTTTCTATTGCAATCCTTTTTTCATTATCCATTTTTGCTAATTTGATTGCCCTTTTGCAAATTTTATTACATTCCAAATAAATCTGATATGATGCCTCCGTCCCTTCTGACTTATGAATTGATTTTTTCAGTGTTTACCAAGTTTTGCATCTGAGAAACTCTAATAATTATCTCTGCCTACAAATAAGCTCACTGTAAAATTAAAGTGCTAAAGTACCAGATGTATTATTTTATTTCCCCATAATTTAAACTGAATTTGTGGGACTTTTGGTTTGGATAATTCTGTAATAATGACAACAAATAAAGTTGTCTGAGAAATAGGAGCACTAGGACAACGTGAATAAACATTGCATACTAAAATGTCTGGCTTTCCTGTAACTTTTGAAGATTACCCCTTTAATTGTTGTGTCCTGATTAGTGTACTGTAGGTTGGAAGCTAATCTTTATACACTCCACTGATTTGTAAATGTAGTAACTATTTCCTACTGTTTTGATTGTCACATAAACCTCAGCAATACATTAATGCATGTTGAGAAATGACAAAGATAAAACAATTCAAAACAGAACCCATGACCTTTCTGGAATCTGTCAAGCATTATACTGTATAAAGTGAACACAAACGCATTATGTCACAGAACGCAAATATCCTCTAGATTGCTGCACTTTTCAATCAAAAATCTCTTGACTGGATCTTGTACTGTATATTTTGCAGAATTCATAGCCAAACGTAAAACATTTCAGTGAAGCCCCCTTCCTCAGGTTTAATGTTCACAGCAAGACAAGATGATGTCACACTCTTATACTAAGTTCTTCCCTCTATGTAGCTTGAACCAGCTACAACGGGAAAGCCAATAATCAATATACACATTTTAATATTGCTTATATACTGTACCCAATTCATGGATTTAGTAGAGAAAGATACATAATAACATGTTATTACAAACATTTTTAACTTACTAATCACTAAATGTATCACCTTCAACCAAATATAGTTTATAACTCATCAAGTAGGTGCCTAAACCTATACAATGTGGGGAGGCCATGAGGATATTTTCCTATGTCTTCTATAGTTCTAATTTCTGCCTACACAGTCTGGGTAGGTTTTGGCACATATACAGTATGGGGAGGCACTCTGGAAGTGTTTTATATCTTTAATCATGGATCATATCTGGACTAACATTATGAATCCTTTCTTCACACTGGTATGTCTGTCTGAGTTGAACTCCTTTCTATCAATTTAACCCCAACATCAACTGAACTATTATCAAATTAACATATTTTTTGGTATGTCTATCTGAGCTAAATTCTCTTCTATCATTTAACCCCAACTGCAACAGAACTATTATCAAATTAAGAACATTTTCAAATCTCTTTGGTATGTCTGTCTGAGTTGATTAATCACAAACGCTTCCTCGATTATTATTTTCATGTGGTTTTAAAGTCAGTCTATATTGGCTGTGCCACATGTCTGTGTAACTTCTTAAGTGTCACTGTATGAATTTGCATTGGAGATGAAGAATACAAGACAAACTGCACCTGGCACTTCATCTGCAACTCTTCAACGGTTAGAACTTGCCTTCCTAAATGCTTTGCCAATTTTTACACATCTACTGTATAGATTAACTTTCTAAGCTGCTGTTTAACCTTACGTGCTACACTGCCCTCCAAGGCCTGATATTATACACCTGCTCTTAAAACCCCTACTTTTCTTAGCCTCCAATACCTGGGAATTCTCTCCTCCTACCCTCCTCTCCAGGCACCTCTATACGCTTTTACTATTTGCTGTTTCCTCACTCCTTAGAAAACGTTTCTATTCTCTACAACTTCCCACTCTCCTCCTTCTGTCCACATTTCTTCATCTCTCCTTTACTCCACTACAGTATGCTTGTGCCCAGACACTACACCACTATTTGCACACCTCTTTCCCAACAACTTCTACAACCCTCAATATAAAACACCACTACAAATCCTTTTCTCGCTTCCTGTCTCTCTCTACTCAGTTTTGCTGCTGGGCACATCCCTCCTAATCCTGGACCCAACAATACAGTATATACAACTGTTCTTTCCTATGCCTCTCTGCCTTTCCTACAATCCTGCAAATTATGTTAACCCATCTAATTTAATACCTACCAACTTGAAAACTCCCCTCTTAAATTAAACATCACAATAGCCTGGACTCATGACTACTGTCCCACACCCACAGTCACTGCTACCAACCATTGTGGTCAAGCACTGTCATCTACTGCACTTATTCCCTCACCTGCAATCTCTGTAAGTCTCCCAACAAACCACTTAGATTGTAAACTCTCAGAGGCAGCATTTCCTCTCCTATTGTCAGATTTCTGCGGCTCACTCTCAAAAAGGCCAATTCACAATTTAGTTTTTTTTTTAAATCCAAATTCGAATAAAATGAAATATTGTAGAGAGACACAAAATCAACAGAGACAGACTCTTTTGAATTCTGAAAAATAAATGTTAAAAGATCCACTCAAGTGATTTTTGATTGAACAGTGAGGCGATGTAGAGGAAATTAGCATTCTACGATTACTTTTGATGGCAGAGGGGTGATCTCGGCCATTCTCTTCTGCCAGCACCAACACATCAGGATTTTAGAGGATATTAAGATTTAAGGACGGAGTGCGATAAGAATTCTCTTTAACCACAGTAAATATAGAGAAATCCACAATGGACTCTTCTTGGAGCCAAATATCAATATCTCAATGACCATGGGGATAGAACAGTTCATAAGTAACCATGCAAATAAAAAGAGGAAAGAGATCATGTTTTTATATTATTATTATTATTATTATTATTATTATTATTATTATAGTTTATTTGTTAAGTGCCAACATATTCTGCAGCGCAGTACAATGGGGTACAGGGTTATGTACTGTATATTACATAAACAGTTGCATACAAGCGAGAGCAAGCATGCACAAACAGATTCAAAATACTTAGGGTCTGCTTCTGAGATCTTACAATCTAGAGGGAATGAAGGACAATGTTGAAAAAAGAATGTGAGATGGCTGCTCAGTTTAGGATAAGGTGTGGCTCAAATTAAACTATGGCCCAGTGTGACAGCTGAAGCTATTAAGGTTTTTGAATAGTAACACTAACCAATCAAACCAATTAATTACTATAACATTAATGAATTTAAACATTAAAATACAAAGAAATAAATTCAAACAATATCTGAAATATCCATAAAAAGCATTAGCTAACATAATACAACATTAAGGTTTTTGGAGGGTGGTGTTAGATAAGATGGGGATTGGTTAAGTCACACAGCTGGTCCCAATGGGGTTGTGGGGGGAAGGGAGTTGGATGCTAGAGGTATGACAAGTAGGCTTCCTTGAAAAAATGAGTTTCAGGGAGTTTTTAAACACCTGAAAGCTGGGGGAGAGTCTGATGGTACGTGGTAGGGAATTCAAGAGAGAGCGGACAGCACGGAAGAAATCTTGGAGGCGGGAGTGAGAGGAGGTAATAAAGTGGGAGGAAAGGAGGATGTGTTGGGTAGGAGATAAGGTTAGTAGGTATGTGTTTTTGGATGAGGGCTGAGATCTAAGGGGGTTAGTTCTGTTGAGACATTTATAAGTCATTACAAGGGTTTCAATTGTATCCTAATGGTTATAGGAAGCCAGTGTACGGATATGCATATTGGAGCAGTATAAGTGGAGCAGTGAGTGAGGTATATGTATAACATTATCCACAAATAATAACAGCCATCACATAAAAAGAAAAAAGAACAAACAGTTGAATATCAGCAACAAAGGAAAGGGTTCTTTACAGTAAGGAAAAATTAGAGAACCTAACAAGATAGGTGAAGAACTCTCCCACTTACAACAAGGGCACTCAGGGTTATGCAAAAACAAATGTAATCAAATGTATTGAATCACGGCAAAATACACAAACAAATTCAAACCAAAAAAAATCACCATGTAAAACGGCACAAAATACAAAAACAGAAGTCAAATAAACAATCAATTTCACAAGGGACCAAAAATAAGGAGAAGTCTCAAGGACCCCTCAGGAGGTATTTGGACATACTTAAAAACGAGAGGTAACTCTCAATGTATTACTTCCTGGTAAAATATGTTATAAGTCAATAAATAAATAAATAATTTAAATATGTACCCAGGTACAAAATCCAAAAAAATACAATAAGATAAATAAAGGAGTATATCAAAGCGTACTCTCACTCTCTATCTGCTGACCACCCATTAGTGATGGGTTTTGGGATTGTGTTTTCTTGTTTACACAAGTCCCTTGCACTTTCAATGATTGATTGCTGTGTTGCAGGGGGGAGTTTTTCTGAAGAATTTCCAAACAAAAATACTTGTTGCAATGTAAACTACTGCTATGGAGATATATTTGAATGTACTATATTTAATTAATATGTGCAATAAGTATATGTGAATTAAACTTCCAATAACATGGCCAAAACTTTGACATGTGCAAGCGACAAAAGAAGCAGTCATACTGAAGCATTCCTGTATACTGCGATGGGTTCTAGCAGGACAAGTTGTATACTAAAGAGAAAAAAGATGCAGCACTCACACGGTCTATGCAAAAGTTGTTTACTCAAAAATCGCTATTTTGATCCTAAAATATTTGTATTTTATATATATATTTATTTAAAAAAATGTTTTATCAGGAAGTAATACATTGAGAGTTACCTCTCGTTTTCAAGTATGTCCTGGGCACAAATTTATAAAAAAATACATAGTTACATTAAAAGAACAGGGTTAAACAGTCAATTCACAGACATTTCATGGACAGATAGAGTTGGAAAATTTGGCAGAGGGGATAAAGGGCTAGTCAGTTTCAGATTGAAATAAAGCAGCTTTAACATCACTTTAACATCACCAAACATCAGCGAATGGCAGCAAACGGCTCACACCCTTTGGCTACCCTTCGGCTGTGCCAAAGGCTATCCACCTTTGGGGCAACACAGATGTACACTAGGTGGTTGAGATTCAATGCAGCTGTGAACAAACAGTTATTTGTGTCCTCTTGGCTCATTAACATTCCACTGAGTAGGGTTGATGTTCCACAAAGTACAAGCAAATGTTGACCCTTAGCACCCTGGTCCTGTGCAGAGGGGAGCAGCTCTTGGGGAGCCCCATCAGGCTGTCTGCCTTTGGGGCAATGCAGATGTATAATATGGTTCTCAAGGTACAGAGGACAAGCAGTGGGACTTTCTATATCCCCCCAGGAATACCTAGAAAACCCGGATCAGTATGTAAATGACACTAAGGGCCTCATACAGAAAGCCTCGATAAGGCCCTTATCGAGCACTTATCGACCAAAATGGCTACTCGTATTCAGTAAGCCTCGATAAGTGCTCGATAACGGCCTGTATCGATGCAAAATCTTATGATCAAAAGAAAATCGCCAATTGAGCGGCGATCAGCCGCTTATCGACCATTTTCGGAAGGATCATAAACTTGCGTGATTCTAGTACCCGCGTCTCGGTTGTCGCCGCCTATCGCAGCCCTAAAAGGCGATCTTCTCCCCAAATCCAATTCACCTCAAAATTTAGGTCAATTGGTGGGGAGATGCCTCGATGAGCTGCGATATGTTGGGACTTAAAAAAAATCAGGCCCTTTTCCTGCCTTGGATTGATGCTGGAGGTCTCCGGAGCTGATAGCCATTAATACCAGCACCGGAGCCCCCCGGCATGCATCCGATGCAGGAAAAATGCATTTACTGCAAATTCATTACCTTAGCGGCTAACCGCTAAAGCAATGAAGGGGTTAAACACCCATGCCTTGCTTACTGTGGGTAGTGAGGGTGGGTGATGGGGGAATTTGGCCCTTAGTTGCTGTTTAG
The DNA here is from genome assembly GCF_040206685.1 of Ascaphus truei. NCBI lineage: Eukaryota > Metazoa > Chordata > Amphibia > Anura > Ascaphidae > Ascaphus > Ascaphus truei. The sequence goes on along the minus strand of NC_134483.1, from coordinate 524,070,132 downwards.
GCCTTGCGGGGGTTTGCAGGGCACTTAACCCCTTCATTACCTTAGAGGTTCATACCGCTAAGGTAATAAAGGGGTTAAACTAGCCGCTACCCACCCGCAAGGTCTAGACACCCATCCTTAGGGCTAATACCACCTTCACCCATCCGTGAGGCCTAAGCATCCAACCCTGACTGACTATACCCACCCTGTACCCATTGAGTAGTATAGTGGTACATCATACCCATATAATAATAATATGGGCATGATAAGCCTCTATAGCACTCAATGGGCACCCTAATTACAATACATTAATACACAAGACACACAATAATAAAACATAACTAAACTCCAAAAAAACACACTTCACTAAATAAAAACAGTAGCCAGCTAATCCGTGTCCGCCAGAGGGGGAAAGCTGAGAACTCTCCCAGCATTCCCAGACCCAGTGGGGCAGCGGCAACAGCACACATCACTTAATATTCAGGAATACCTAATGGAAAACAAAATTATTAGTAATAGTCAGCATGGATTTATGAAGGATAGATCTTGCCAAACTAACCTTATTTGTTTCTTTGAGGAGGTAAGTAGGAATTTAGACCAGGGTAATGTAGTTGATGTGGTCTACTTAGATTTTGCAAAGGCTTTTGATACGGTTTCACACAAGAGGTTTGTGTACAAAATAAAGAAAATTGGACTCAGTAATAATATATGCACCTGGATTGAAAACTGGTTAAAGGACAGATAACAGAGGGTTGTCATAAATGGAACGTTTTCAGGTTGGGCTAAAGTCGTGAGTGGAGTACCTCAAGGATCGGTACTGGGACCCCTGTTTTCCATTACACTAGCGACACACTTTATTCGAGCTCGGCTAGTCCCACGAATTCGGGTATACTCGGGTGTATTGAGGTTTGTGACTGTTTTCTGCCCGAGTGCATTGCGTTATTTTCCAGGCAGGGATTGAAGCATTTTATTCCCGCTGGCTGCAATACTGCACAGTATATATATATATATACTGCATTACAATTCATGAATTTATGCCATCTGGTAGACACGCGAAGCATTGCAGCCTATTAAATCCTAATCATTATGTCAGGATTGCCTAGACCTCCTGCCTAGCCATAGCTTCCTTGTCCACTGGGTGTGCTGCTGTCTTCTGTTGGCTCTGGGTTCCTCTGTCTTGTTGCTCCTGTCTCTGTCCTTTAAAGCTTGCTTCCTGTCTGTTGCTTTTGCCTTTGCTTGCTAGTCAGACTCCTACAGTATGCTCATGCCTGTCTTTGATCCTGACCTGTTTCCTGTACCTGTATTTGAGTCTGCTCATAGTAAAAGCCCTTGCTAGTAATCTGGCTTGTCCCTGGTTATTCCTGCTCCCCGGTCTCAGTCCCTGCTCCCTGTTCTTAGTCCCTGTCCTGCCCCGCCTGTCCTGTTCCAGTCTCCTCGTTGCCGACCTCTGCTTGTACCTAACTTCGCTGCCTGCCGCCTGCCTCGGACCCCTGCTTGTACCTGACTTCGCTGCCTGCCGCCTGCCTCGGACCCCTGCTTGTGACCCCTACTACGCTCGTGCTGTTCCGGCCACCGAGATCCTACCCGCCACAGGAGTCTCCCGTGACAGAAAGCAAAGGCCACTTCTGGATCTCGCTGGAACAGATTCTTCTTCTGCCTGCACCCTTTCCTGCCTGCTGCAGCAGACCACATCCGCATGGTTGAAGATAAGTACTTTCGTTTCTTTTTTGGAAATCCAAGTTGGGATTTTGAAAGGTTTTTTTTTGTTGCTGCTAAGTGTTCTGCAAGAATTATTGCGTTCATAACGAAAAAACATTTTTTCTGAGACTAGAACTGTTGCTACCGACTATTGCAGCTTTCTTTGAGATGTTTATTTTTGCAAAGGTTTCTGCAGGGTTTTTTGTGCCACTTTCTCCCTGAGAAGAATTCCCTTTTACAAAAAAAAAAAAAAAAAACCCTCCCTGCAGTACCTGTTTTTGCCATTTTCAGACTTTCATTACCTGGACAAGAATTGTCTCTGCATTGTGGGTGGGCCACTGCAGATTTTCAGACTCACATTTCTATTTAAGACGGTTACCTTGATTTACTGCTGTTCACAGGGTCTTTATTTCAAAAGACAAAAGTGCTCCCATTATTTTGTTGCTACTTGCTTTGATTTTCTTGCATCTATAGTTTTTCATATGATTGGTTCTAAGGTTTCATGTTTACCTGCAAGTTCCCCTAAAGTTTGTTTCTCTGCAACTTATGATATCCCTACGCCTGATATCAAAGGTTTCAGATTTGACTGCAGGGTTCTCTGTCTGATATTCCTATGTCAAAAGATTTAGATGTAACTGCAGGTTTTCTTTGTCTATATGATATCCCTACGCCTGATGCATAAAGATTTAGATGTAACTGCAGGTTTTCTCTGTCTGTATGATATCCCTACGCCTTATGCCTAAAAGATTCAGATATAACTGCAGGTTACTCTGTCTATGTTTTTTCCTTGCATTTATAATCTCTGTGACTGATGTTAAAGTCTCAAAGGGTCAGCTCTCCTATCTTGTGTCTCTCTGTGTCTAATATTCCTGTTGTTCATTCTAATGCTTCTGTTTTAAAAACACATTTCCTCTTTACTGGTTTCTTGGGAAGTGTGGTTTAATTATGGCTCCCACTCAAACAGTCTTGAGCAGTAAATGTGAACACAGTACCACTGATTCTTCAGAACTTCTCAAAGCAAGGAAGAAGAAGAAGGGAGGCATTACTGTGGAAGTTGCAGAAGAAATTAAGACTGAAAATTTAACCTCAGAGTCTGCATTTGATGAAAGAGATATGCTGCAGCTTAAGGCAACCCACAGACGTATCCCAAGAATAGTGGAAGAAAAGAAAGATGCCCCTACTCAGACGCTTCAAGCCGCACAGAAAGCGATTGATTGTCTTTATGAACGTTTAGATAAGGAGCAAGAGGCCAAGACTGCACTACAAAGCTGTCTATCCTCAGCAATTGCTAAGTGTGTTCTCCAGGAGAAAGAAAGAGAGCAGTTGGAGAGGGACAGGGTAATCCTGTCAAGTAAGCTGGAGAAGGCCTATGCTGATAATGCGCAGTACCAGAGTTTCATGGCTCAAGTTGGCGCAAAACTGGAAGCCTCTGAGGAGAAGAATTGCCACTTCAACACAGAACTACGTTCTTTGAGAGATCTTCGAAGGGTTAAATAGCAGTTTTGAAATGGTAACCCAGGAGTGCAAGAATCTCTATGTCCAAGTCAGTGAAGGAGATAAGAAGCTCCATGAATTAGGAGAGGAGAAGAAACAGTTGGCCCAGGAAAAGTTAGACGTGCAGACAGCACTGCAGAATGCAGAGAGAGTGCTGCAAGAAGAACGTGTCTCCCTGGAGCGGCGCACACAAGCAGAAAATATGCTGCAGAGTCAGCTGCGAGAACTGCGTACACATCTGCAGGACACCAAAGAGAAATGGGTAAATGCTGAAGAAAAGCAGCGAGTTCTGCAGGAAGAAAGTTTCCAGACTGCCTACAAAATAAGTATGATGCAAGATTATTTGAGTACCCAGTGTGTCCCCAAAGAACAGCATGAGGAGCTGAAGGCCACACTGAGCATAACCAGAGCCTCGCTGGAGGAAGAGCTAAAGCTAGCAGCTGAACACACATCTCAGCAGCTCACAGCGCTGCAGGTGCAGATCGCTGAGCTCAAGACACAGCTTGCCAAAAAGGAGAGAGAAGGTTTCCGTCTGTCAAGTGGCTGGCCTGACACAGCGCTATGAGGTCAAAATGGCCGATGCCTGCAAATTATTGGACCACACAGCCCGTGATAAGGTCCGGCTGCAGCTGGAGCTGGACAATGCCCGGAAGGAGTACCGGCAGCTGCAGATCAGAAATGAAGAAGATGAAACATATTTAAGCTTTACTCTGAGTCAGCTGGGAGATATGGAGTCGCGACTCAACTCCAAAGAAGCCGAACTGACAACTGCATTGAGTGGGAAAAGAAGTGCAGAAGGACAGCTTCAAGAGCTGAAAAATCAAATAGCTGGTCTTAATGAGACTTTAGGTGATACCACAAAACGGCAGTCACAAAAGGAGACCATGGAGTGTGAATTCTATGTTCCCACTTACACATGTGAAAAGTCTGCACCCGTCATTGCCCACATTCCTGATGTCCATGCCTCTGCAATGGAGTTGAACGTATCCATTGGGAAGTTCCAGATTCCAAAACTAAAAGAGATATATTGGTCACAAAAAGAGACCACGGAAAGTGAATATGTCCCCTCTGCCGCATGTGAAGAGCCTGATGTATCTGTGTCCGATGCCCCTGCTATGACGTTAGACGGATCCCTGGTGAAGTTCCTTGCTATGCCTAATATTCTTGATGCTGATGCCAATGCTCTTGCGATAAGGATAAATGCACCTCTCACAGATTTCCCATCAGCACTTGACGTACTCATTAAGTTGGCCTTCCATCAAGATTTCCCTGAAGAGCCTGGAAGGTTGTCCGGAGTTGTTGCTGATCCCTATGTTCCTGCAAAACTTGGAGTGTTGTCCGAAGGCCATCGTGAGTCGGCCTTCCATCAGGGACACCTTGCTAAACCAGGAGGGTTGTCAGGAGGATCTACTGGCTTCTCTGCCCCTGCTTTTGGGTTGAACGCACCCATTCGGAGGTTCCTTGCTGCACCAAATGTACCTGTGGAGTACCCTCTGCCCACTGACAAGCCACCAGAGGTGGGTCACCTTGAGTCGCCATTTCATCAAGGCCTCCGGGAAGAGCCTGGAGGATCGTCCGGAGAACGCTCTTGAGAGGGGGGAGTAATGTCAGGATTGCCTAGACCTCCTGCCTAGCCATAGCTTCCTTGTCCACTGGGTGTGCTGCTGTCTTCTGTTGGCTCTGGGTTCCTCTGTCTTGTTGCTCCTGTCTCTGTCCTTTAAAGCTTGCTTCCTGTCTGTTGCTTTTGCCTTTGCTTGCTAGTCAGACTCCTACAGTATGCTCATGCCTGTCTTTGATCCTGACCTGTTTCCTATACCTGTATTTGAGTCTGCTCATAGTAAAAGCCCTTGCTAGTAATCTGGCTTGTCCCTGGTTATTCCTGCTCCCCGGTCTCAGTCCCTGCTCCCTGTTCTTAGTCCCTGTCCTGCCCCGCCTGTCCTGTTCCAGTCTCCTCGTTGCCGACCTTTGCTTGTACCTAACTTCGCTGCCTGCCGCCTGCCTCGGACCCCTGCTTGTACCTGACTTCGCTGCCTGCCGCCTGCCTCGGACCCCTGCTTGTGACCCCTACTACGCTCGTGCTGTTCCGGCCACCGAGATCCTACCCGCCACAGGAGTCTCCCGTGAGACATTATCATTTAACAGATCAGCCGCCCGTCAGCCAGGCATGAACCATGGCTGGGAAGGCAAATGCAACGGGGCTTGTCAGAGGTGAGGAGCGGCGCATTCCAGGTATCTGCCAGGTACATACTGGGTATTTGCTTGAATAAAGTGTGTCGCAGCAGTAGGTATTTGAATTTTATCCAGTATTAAACCTTTAAGTAGTTCCCCTACTATTGAAGTCAGGCTTACAGGTCTGTAATTTCCCGGTTGTGATCTAGCTCCCTTTTTAAATATAGGCACCACATCTGCTTTACGCCAATCTTGTGGTACTGAGCCTGTGGAAATGGAGTCCTTGAATATTAAATGTAATGATTTTGCTATTACTGAGCTTAACTCCTTGAGAACTCTTGGATGTATAATTGTCTTTAAGCACCCCCAAAAACCTGTTCCCTTTTGTTGTAACGCTAATCTCATTGCCCCAGTCTATGTCTGGATAATTAAAATCCCCCATTATGCAAACATGACCCAGTTTTGATGCCTTCTCCATTTGCAAAAGTATTTTAGCTTCCTCAATCTCACAGATATTTGGTGGTTTATAGCATATTCCCACAAACATTTTCTTTATACTTTTACCTCCACTGCTAATTTATATCCACAAAGTCTCTACATTTTCATCATTCCCTTCATAGACATCATCATTTATAATAGGTTTTAGATCCGGTTTAACATATAAACATACTCCACCTCCCCTTCTATTTGTTCGATCCTTCCGAAAAAGAGAATAACCCCCTAAATTAACTGTCCAGTCATGAGTTTCATCCCACCATGTTTCAGTAATGCCTATGATATCATATTGCTCCCTTGTAGCTATTAATTCAAGCTCCCCCATTATATCTGTCAGGCTTCTTGCATTAGCAAGCATGTATTTCAGTTTTTTTCAGCCTGTACTATTACCTTATCTGCTCCTTCCTTTCTGCACCCACTTTGTTTAGTCTTTAGAAGTTTTCTAGTATTATCTGTATTTACTATGGGTGTCTCACTGCTTGTCAAACTTGCACTTGCCCCCATTCTACCTCCATACCACCTTGTATCCTCATCTATTCCATTTAGTTCATTATCTGTTTCATTCCCCTCCCCCCTCCATCCTAGTTTAAAATCTTCTCCAACCTTTTTAGCATTCTCCCTGCTAGCACAGAAGATCCCTCTTCATTGAGGTGCAATCCGTCCCTAGAATATAGATGGCACCTCTCAGAAAAGGTGTCCCAGTGCTCTAAAAACCCAAACCCCTCCTTCCTGCACCACTTTCTTAGCCATGCATTAACCTCCCTGATCTCTGACTGTCTCCCTGCGGTAGCGCATGGCACTGGTAGTATTTCAGAAAATTATACCTTGGAGGTCCTTGCCTTAAGCTTTTGGCCTTGATCCCTGTAATCATTTTTTAGGACCCTCCATCTTTCTCTAACTTTGTCATTGGTGCCAACGTGTACCAAGAACGCCCAACAATCTGTCTACCCGATCCGCAATGTGCCGAACCCGAGCACCCGGGAGACAACAAACTGTTCGGTTCATGCAGACCACGAAACACCCCAATTCAATAAATAAATAAAAACACTTGCCAGCTAATGCAATTAATAAAAGCACTAACCAGCTCAACAAGGAATTAATTAAACCATTAACAAATTAAAGCAATTAATTAATAAAATAATGAGGAATTAATTGTACCAGTGACCAATCAAAGCAATACATTAATAAAACAACAATGAATTAATTGTAACAGTAGCCAATCAAACCAATTAATTAATAAAACAATAATGAATTAATTGAAACAGTAACCAAAAAAGAAATTAATTATGACAAAATATCGGAAAAAACAATCATTAAAAGCATTACCCAACACAAGAAAAAATAAAGCAGCAAAATGACAAACAATTACATACACATAATAAACAAAGAGAAAAAATCACCATCAATACAAAGCAAGAAATTGAAAACAAATTATTGGCCTAATAATGTATTGATCTGTACCCTAATGTGGTACAGATTAATACATTATCAGACAATGTGCAAAGAAAAAATTAAAAATAAACACATCAAATGGAAAAACCTAGATAAAAAAACATTTCCAAACATGCAATATATTACTTGCCTTTAGAAGCGATGGCCCTCCGCCTCCCTGGGAAATAGGAAGCTCATGAAGGCCCAAAACTGCATCCGATGCCATCCGCCATGAAGATCCGGATCAGGTCCCAATTCTTCTTTCTTCAATCTTTAATCAGCTTCTTCCATCTTCATCTGTAATTATTTCTTAATCTTTTATTTCTAAATCTTTTAAATCTTCTGTCTTCATCTGTCAATCTAAAAAAAGCCCATGGTAGATCCCAACCGATGTTGTCTCATCCGATCCCAACCGATGTTGTCCATATCTGGATAATAATTATTTTGCCCATTACTGTATGTGTTTGGGGGGGGGGGAGGGCAATTGATTTTAATGTAGGCCATGTTTTATTTTTTTCAATAAAGGATTGGTACCGCAGGGCTCCAGGGACCCATGGAGACCACCTAAGGACCTGTGGGGGTCTCGCAAACCCGCAGGGACCACCTGAGGGCTCCAAGACCTCCATGGGAACAACCCGAGGGCCGCCAGACACCTGCGTTGCCACCCGTGGACCCCATTGGGGCCCACTGTGACCCGTGGGTAACACCTGGAGGCCCACGGGCCTAGCGGGGACAACCCGGAGGCCCTCAGACACCCGTGGGCACCTCCAAGAGATGCACTGTGGGGCCTGCAGACACCCGTCATGCCCACAGGGGACCCCCGTCGGCCTGAGGTATTAATCTTGTATGTTAAAAAATAAATCATGGTTTTACAGTATGTGGGGACACGTGGGGTGGGTGGTGTATTGGTGTTTATTAGATATTGTAATGTTTATTGGGGGCCTAGGAGGAGGTTGTGGGGCTGTTTTGTGTATTGTTTTTATGGTGGGTAGCGGGGGTAGTTGAAGGGGGTAGTATCCACAAGGATGGTTGTTTAGGCCTTGCGGGTGGGTAGCGGGAGGGGTTAACCCCTTCATTACCTTTGCGGTACTAACCGCTAAGGTAATGAAGGGGCTACGTCCATCCGCAATCCCCCCGCAAGGCCTAAACTGCCACCAAGGGCCAAATACCCCCTTCACCCACCCCCGCTACCCACAATAAGCCTGGCAGGGGTAGTTAACCCCTTCATTGTAATGAAATGGGCTGTAAATGCATTTTTCCTGCTTCTGATTCATGCCGGGGGTCTCCAGTGCTGGTATTAATGGTTATCAGCTCCGGAGACCCACGGAATCAATCCGATTCCGGAGGAAGGCCTGATTTTTTCTGTCCCGTCTCGCCGCCTTATCAACGCTTCTCCCCACCCTCCCGCCAACTTTTCCTGGAGTTTGGATTTGGGGGAAAAATCGCCATTCTAGAGCGGCGATAGTCGTCGATAACCTACTCATGGCTACTAGAATTGCACGAGTTTATGAACATTCCGAAAAGCGTCAAAGTGGCTTATCGCCGCTCACTCGGCGATTTGGTTTTGAACAAAAAATTTTGGGGCGATTCAGGCCTTCATCGCCCACTTATCGATGCTTACTGAATAGCAGTAGGCATTTTTTCCAATAAGTGCTCTGTAAGTGGCTTATGAACGCTTACTGCATAAGCCCCATAGTCTCTACAAATAAACACAGTACTCTAGGTAAGATCTTACCAATGATCTATGAAATGGCATAATTACCTTTCTCTTGCTCACCCTCACCCTTTACATCAGGGTATCTTGCTTGTGTTCTCTTTTGCCTTGTTTAGTAACTTACCTACTTTTAAGTCACCTGAGGTTTTACTCCTATATTCCATTGCAATAATGCCATTAGTGCTCTTTACAGCATTTGCATCTTTGTGGTTCAAGTGCACGATTAAGCACTTTTTAGTGTTAAATTGTAGTTTCCACACTCTTGACCATTCGTCTAATCTAACTGAACAATTAATCATCTTGTTTACTCCCTACTATCCACCTGTAGTCAACCTTATTGCAATCTTTGTGTAATCTGAGTACAAAAAGTGCACTTGTTTTCACTTGAAGGCTCATGTTTTTCTGAGTAGAATTTTAATGTATCCTTGTTCCTGTACTATTTTCAGCACAAGGCAGCTGTTGGTGATTATTCTGCTGTGTCTGTACAGAAAAAAATGCTTTTTGTTAAACTGTTACATTCGGTGCTAGTAAATAATTGTAGTTATTGCTTTCAGACAATAATGATTTCATAGAATACAGTTTAACTTCCTATTATTTAACCTGTAGATTCCAGACCGGGTTTACTACAGCACTAATGTTCCGCGTTTATGGTTAGATTCTACATTTTTAACACTTTCAGTTAGACTGTATTGTATGACTACAGTAAGTTATATAGTAATGTATGTAAAATATTGTTTGTTTTTTAAACATTCTTAGGGGCCTATGCATAAAAAAAATCGCCGGGCCATTTCAATCACCGTTTTTATGAGCGCGGCTATCACGTTATTCAGAAAGCCTTGATTACCTGTCATAGCAAAATTCACAAAACTGACAATTAGCCGATGTTCTGATGAACGACCCTCTGAAAAGGCCATACCCGGCGAGTTGTATCTGCTGCAGAGAGAGCTGCTCTGAGAGAGTCGTCTCTCCCTGTGCAAATCTCGCCTGAAATGTATGTGTATAAATTTTAATTTTTGTTAATAGTTTAGATGAGCAAGGGGTTTCCTAAGCTGAACCGCCATGGTTTCAGCCTCAGGGACCCCTTACTTCCCAAGATACAGGCCCCGCTATTGTGTGCCGGTATCTCCAATGCATTTTATTCCCACGGTCACGTGACGCGGACATTTAAATGCATAGTAGATACCGGCACCCCATAACGGGGCCTGTATCTCTGGAATCAGGGGGTCCCTGAGGCTATCCGCTACTGTAATGAAGTTTACTGTAAATGCATTTATTTTATTGTATAGGATTCATGCCAGGTGTCTCTGGTGCTAATATTAATGGATATCAGCTCTCTAGATTCCTGGCATCAATCCTATGCAGGAAAAATGCATTTTTTTTTCTAAGCCATCTCGCCGCTTCTCTGCAGGTTTCCAACTTTTTCTGGCATGAGGATTTTGTGAAAAAATCACCATTATTGCGTGGATATGCGTTCATAGCCTAATCACTGCTACTAGAATTGCGCGAGTTTATGAACAGGCCGAAAAGCGGCGAAAAGTGGCTTATCACCGCTGCCTCTGTGATTTTTTTTATGAGCAATTTTTGGGGGGCGATTCAGTCTTTTATCACCGACTTATCACCGCTTACTGAATAGCAATCGGCATTTTGGGCGATAAGTGCTTGACAAGTGGCTTATGAACGCTTACTGCATAGGCCCCATAGTGTTTGTGGTAAGTAATCCATATCTACAAATCGCCCCCTCATTTCTGCAATAGCAGAATCAAATGTTTGAGGTCTACTAGTAATCATTGTTATTCTGACTATTAGGGTGTAAGGTAGGTTTCAAATTAACATATTAGGGTGGTGGCTGTCAGCATGGAGTATAGTATTTCTGTCCATGGGCTTTTGGTATACATTTGTGTGTAACTTACTGTAAAATTTTCTTCTGTTATCAATACATTCCAATAGGTAAATCATTAGTGATTTTTTGACTCTGTAAAGCAAATCAGTGTCTTGAGGCTATCAAGGTATTAAAAAATGCAAATGTGTCACTTGTGTAAATTGTTATTTAGATTTAGCATATTTGAAAAACGGTTTCTCAAATCTACTGTATGATCACATTGAGTTTAACCAAAGTCACAACAAAACCCAAACAGATTCACCCTACCTTAGTAATGTATCTAAAGTATCTTACTCAGCATCAGCTGTAGTGTTAGTTACAGTAGCAATTCAATCTTGTTTGGTTAACACATTTGATGTTGTTTTTGGCCCAGAGGTTTGCATCTATTCTGTTCAACTGAATCTTTGACATCTGGCTTCTTATATTGTAACTTTTTAAAATCAACTAAATGTGATGTAAATCTGTAAATGTTTGTTATAGCCATTGGAAAAGAATTCAGAATTGAAACCAAGTGATTTTATTTCTGATGTATTTAGTGATATTGCATAAACAATCTGCACATCCTAGTAGAGACTACAAGAACAATTGACCCTAAAATTGTAACCCCTTATTGATATGATTTCAACCTAATGTAATGTACCTGCTTCTAAAATAAGAAATACAGGTTATTTTATTCTTACATATTTAAATTATCACTTACTGAGTGATAATATTCCCAATCCTGCTGTGTACCTTTGACGAGAGAAGACGTGTAACAAAAAATGCAGAACTTGATTGTCACACTGTAACTCAGAGTAAGTTGTTTTCAATCATATACCAGAACATCAAAATGATAAACTTTATAAACTGTTTACTTTTTGGCTCTCTCTGCTAGTCACCATCACATAAAGATTATTATATTCTTCAACACTGAGAATGGAAAGAAAGAAACAAACATGTATACCCAATGACACTAAAGTATCTACTGTATGTATCAAAGTCTTTCCGCTACAAAAGTAGAGCAACGTACATATATCATCAAAAATAATTTAAAGATGCCAGTATATCCCTGTGTTTTTTAACCAGGAGAATTTGAGAAATGTATCCCTTTGCTCCTCGGCATAATTTGAATTGTTTATTGTAGTTCATGTTAAAAGGCATAAAAATCTACAAAATAAGGAATAGCAACAAACACAGAATAATAAATTGATTTGTAATATATGGAGTGGGAGCTGACCTTTAAACATTTTAAGATAGCTTGGTATTAATTGTGCATCTACTCAGCTAAATGAGCTGTGTAAATGTTTAAAAAATTCCCTTTCCACAAAATTATCATCCTAAAACAGATGGTCTTGCTGAGTGTTTGAATCAAATACTTTCACAGATGTTGAAAAATGAATCATCAGTGAACCTTAACACTGGAATAAATTGAAGTACATAGCTTAGTTAGTGGATTGGGAGGTACCAATCAACCACAGTATTATCCCGTATTGTAGCTTTACAAAGCCCAAGACGGTGGTGGAGTTAATTACTGAACACCAACAAAATACAATCTTTCATTTAGATTATTCCAATTAATTTTAAAACAGTATTAAAAACAGTATTAATACTTTGATAAAACCAAGACTTTTTCTATGACCAAAACAATGTTTCCAGAACTATTATTATTATTGTTATTATTATCATCACTATTATTACATGTTTTACTATTATCCGGTATTAATTATTAATTAATTATTAATTATTAATTATTAATTAAATTATTACATTATTAAATTATTAATCCATTTAGTTTACAAAATATTTGCAACGTACTTAAAAATACTTTAAATAATGATTCATTTAAAACCTAAAAGCATAAAAAAGTATTACATGTTGCTAAGTAAATTTATGTGGAATGTTATGGAAAGACAAAATCTCACCAAAAATATGGTGATGACTGGTTGATATAAAAATTATTGGAGTAAAGAGGCAGTAAAGACAGGGTAAAATAGCCATGAAGAGGGGACATGTTCTCAAATATGCAAATCTAAACGAAAATTAGCAATTTTGGTAAGCTCCACAGAGTAATAATCAGTGGGCCAATTCAGATATTTATTTCAAGTTTATTTTACTTACTGTACATTATTCTGTCAAATTGACTAGTGATGGGCAAACATATCAAAGTTCAGTCCCCGAACATACTGTATCACTTTTGTGAGTTCAAATGTTTCTCTTTTCATTGAAAATTCGATGGAGCGAATATGCAAAATCATAGTTTCATTTTTCCGCCTGCATCTTTCCCATTCACTGCCCCTTTTTTCATTGGTCTGGGATAAATGTGGGGAAATCGAGTAGGGTTGCCATGGGGCTGTCTGGCTATGGGGTTTAGCGGAGCAGGTAGGAAGTTTGGTACTGGGCTAGCATAGGCAGCAGGAAGTAGAGGACAGGGGAGAGAGAATGAGAGATTTAAAAAAATACCGGAGAGACAGGGGCGAGATGGGATTTGGTGCCCCTCCTGTGATACTGAGGAGGGATTTTTCTAGATGCTCAGTTAACTATGAAGGCAAAATGGCCTCATTAGAAGTAGATGCAATGGTTGCTTTTGCTGATAACAGCAGCAGGAGTAGCAGTAGTACTGTGTCTGCACCACTTGTATGCATGCCTAAGGAACCTTCTGTCATTGTTGGAGAGGGTTAGGGTGACCTTGGTGGTGATGATAGCTCATCTGGTAAGCTTAGTTTGGAGCATCTTGGCAATTGTGATTTGAAGGAGAACAGATGTTCCTCTTGGACATGTCACAGTTCTAGTCCCCAGGCCGACATTCCTGGTATTCCATCATCCTGCATGAGCATGCAGGCATCACATTGTCGGGGTCATAATTCACTCAGAGGAACAACCTCCTTGATGGGGGATTTTAATTTTTTCCGACACCATGGGATGGTGGGTGATTCTACGGAGGTCTACTACATTGTATGTGCTGCAGAGGGGCAGGAGTGGATGCTGCCTGGAGATGACTGAACTGCAACACCATATGCAGTAGAATTAACATAATTCTTGGAGTCAGGAAGGAATTAATTTTTCCCCTTAATGGGTTTTTTTGTTTGCCTTCCTCTGGATCAATAAGTAAGTATAGATATAGGATAAAGTATCTGTTGTCTAAATTTAGCATAGGTTGAACTTGATGGACCTATGTCTTTTTTCAACCTCATCTACTATGTAACTATGTAACCAATTGATTCTTAGCTTTACCTTCTGGAGTTTTTAAAAAGTACATAGGATCAGGGTTCGCTCTGTGCATGTGCTATACAAGATATTGAGATAGATAGATTGATCTATGTTTCAATTAATATACTGCAGTAAAAGTTGACCAGTTTTTCTTTCTGAAATGAATCTCTTACAGGTGCAATCACACTGAGTAGGCTAGTTGAATTTCTTAGGGGCCTCTATTTGTCAATCAAGTGTACCCTTATCCCACTCGGGCCCAGATCAAAAAAAAAAAAAAAAAAGAGGTGCTAAGTAAAGGCGTGCTAAAGTTTTGCACCACTTTTGTGTATCTGGGCCCCTGTCCTTATTAGAGAACTGTAATAGACGTGTTAAGAGGTACGCAATGGAGACCGTTTAAAGTTAAACTAAAATTAGGCTTTGAGCACAGCCAGGGTTAAGGTGCATACCCAGAAAACCACCCACAGACAGCTGTTTCGACCTCAAAGCTGTGACCATGTAGCAAGCTTAAGCCTATAGGGAACCATGTTAAAAATGGTTTTTGAGGCAAAAAGTGACACTGTGTGCTCATTTGCATGTCATATCCCAGAATCTCTTGCTGCAGTGGAAGTGCTGTATGCTGGGTGATAATGGGGAAAGGCGGGGTTGCAGATCTGCCTAAGACATGCAGATGAGCAAACAGTTGTATTTGCATATTTGCTTTCCTGTGGAGGGTTTTTGTCACTTTTTTTACTCACCATAACTTTACTCAGTATTATATATATATAATACACACCCTGGAAGGTGTTGATCCTATGTACCTCCACTCAAACACCTTTTGCTTCTATATATATATAGTGATTGTACTATGGAGTACCCAGAGTACCCACATTTTTTTGTTTATTTCCAAGTGTACATGTCTACTTTCTTTGTAAGATGTTTATATATATATATATACTCTAGGCTTACTTGGTTTATTTTTTATTCCAAGATAGTCAATATTATTTATTGGGTCTGGTTTTTCCACATATATATGTAGTGTGAACAACATTCTTTTTGTGTGTTTGACATATATATATAAAAAATAAACCAAGTAAGCCTAGAGTAAATGGGAAACTGTAGGTGCTAGGGGATATCCAACATAAACAAAAAAATGTGGGTACTCTGGGTACCCCATAGTACAATCACTATATATATACAAGCAAAAGGTGTTTGAGTGGAGGTACATAGGATCAGCACCTTCCAGGGTGTGTTCCCTTCACTCTCACCTGAGCCCTAATTAATGAGCTTCAAGGTTAAAAGGCAGCACAGACAGCTTCCTGGGCTGCTGTGCTGAGCTGAAGGCACACACACAGACAGCCCTGTGAGATACTGCAAAGGGGAGCTGCAGTTACAGTGTTTAAAGTGGGGAAATACCTTAGGTTTCCCCCACTGTTAGTTAGGGACTAAGCTGTGTTAGTCAGAACTCTGAAAAGGAGTTAGGTTTTTGTTTCTATTTTATGTTATAAGTTAACCATGTTCCTGCTTTGTACCTGGCAAATAAACCTTCCTGTGCATCAAAACTACGTTTCCCTGGCTTTGATCTGGATAAAAGAGACTGTAACGTGGTGTGGACATCACAAAATTACTCCTGATGAAGTCTCGCTTGAGACGAAACGCATAGAGATTGCTGTGGAGCCTACTGTCCAGTTTATATACATTAAAGACAGTGGGGACCTCATGGTTCAACTCAACTCCATCAGATGGGAAACAAATTTCATCTGGGTAAGTTTGGACATTATGTCCCTCTACACAGTTATAGCACACGATCATGGGTTGGCAGCTGTCAGGTTTTATTTACAGCAATCAGATCTTCCACCAGCACAGAGCACATTCATTCTTAATGCTATTCAATTTTTACTCACTCATAATTATTTTATGTTTGATGGGGATTTTTATCTCCAAACACGTGGTACCGCTATGGGTACAAGTTTTGCCCCCTCCTACGCGAACCTATTCTTAGGTTGGTGGGAGGCGATCCATGTGTTTGGAGATAGAAATCCCTTTAGACACTTTATCACTTTCTACAGGCGTTATATTGACGACCTGATTTTTATTTGGAATGGGGTTGAGCACTCTCTCACTTTATTCATTGATTATCTTAATAATAATGAACTTAATTTAAATTTCACCTCTAATCACAATCTTTTTCACATTCACTTTTTAGATTTATTACTTTCTGTTGATATGCACAAAAACATTATCACTACGGTTTATCGCAAATTAAATTCACGTAACACATTTTTGCGTGCTGACAACTGCCACCCAAAAACGTTGATTAAAAGTATACCAAAGAGTCAACTCATTAGACTGAGAAGAATTTGTACCAATCACGATGACTTCATCAAACAATCCCAGGATCTGATGCAGAGGTTTGAAGCCAGGGGTTACCAGATAAAGGATTTAAACAAAGCTTTTACAGAGGTTGTTAACATGGAAAGATCCAATCTACTGGACATTGTCCACAAGAAATCAAAAACATACCCAAACTCCCCGTTTCTTGTTCTACAACACAATAACCAAGCCAATAAGATCAAAGCTATAGTTAAGAAACATTGGGGGGTCTTAGCAGCAGATCCGATGTTACAATCCATCTATGAGGAGGGACCACGAATAGTCTTCAGGAAAGCCAAAACTATTGCCAACCATGTTTCCAGCAGCCTATTTGTATCTACCAAGATTCCAATGGTTAAATTACCTAAGGGCAGCTACGTTTGCTCCAAATGTAAGATATGTAAACATATGAATAGCAAGGCAGAATTTTGTTCTAAACAAACAAGTAGAAAATATCACATAAATTCATTTATCAATTGTGATACCACTTATGTGGTGTACTTGTTAAGCTGCGGGTGCGGTAAACAATATATAGGAAGGACTATAAGAAATCTTAAAGTTCGTATCCTTGAACACTTAAGGTTGATTATAAAAAAAGATATTAACCATCCTGTATCCCAACATTTTAGTAATTGTAGCATGGGCGATTCTACCAACATGTCCTTTATGGGCATTGAGCATGTGCTGAACCCAACTAGAGGGGGCAACAGATTGAGTATTTTGAATAGAAGAGAGCTTTACTGTATATTCACTCTTCAAACCCGTATCCCGTATGGTCTAAATTCAGACTGGGATATAGGTTCTCTTCTATTCGATACTTAAGCTCTGTTGGCCCACTGGAGTTGTACCCCTCTTTCAAATATATTTTGTGTTTTAATATTTGATAGTAGCACGTGCACAGATTGTGTTGCTCAGTTGGTTGCAAACCCTGGATAGCGTAATTACATATACAATATAGGGTATATAGCCTTAAAAGATTTCATCTTTATATGTGTACTTAAATAATTATTCGCTATGTAACTTGTTTGCAATCCTAAATTCAGTCTCATTCCCTCATAGGTTCAGAACTTACCTGTACTATGGTAATATTAAGTTGTTTATGTCAAGACATACTATTATTATCCATAAAAGTTTCTGATACCAACACTACAAACATTATACAATTCATTAAGATCGAATTGAAATTACATTCTCCAAGGTTGTCATTCAATCATGGATTGATCATTTATTGATCAATTGCTTTCATGATATGTTGTTTTTAAAAGTTACCATTATGTTTTAATCATTTTTTTATTATCTTTTTTGGTTTTTATTTCACTGCTATTTGGAGAGTGTTATTGTTTATGTCAATAAAGTTTTTTCTATTGATTTGTACCTCCCCAGAGCCGAGTTAACCTAGTTGCCTAGCAATGGGAGGCATTGTGACGTGCTCACGTCACGCGCGCGACGTGGTGACGTCACACGCACTGTACCTTCCAGGCCGAGGGAGGAGGAGCATTGGCAGTTCTTGTGGACAGTTACACAGATGCCATGCTCCCCCACACGAGCCTGTGCGTAGTGGCGTCACGCGCCTGGTGCAGCCATGCACCCCCACTGCAGCAGCCGACGGGATGACGTCGCAGGTCGCGGGGTCAGCACCCGTGACACGTGACGCACCCGGAAGTCTTCGCAACTGGTCCGCGCGGATTGGGGGTAAGTATAAATCACACTCTTTTTAGAACTTGTATATTCACCTTGATAAAGGACCATTAAGGTCTGAAACGCGTTGGTGTGCTTTGTTACTGATTTTTTGACCCATTAAATAGCTTTATTTTGGGAACGCATACCCTGTGGTTTATTGGCTGTTTTTTACAGCACTGGAGATAGTGCTCCGTTCTTTTCCCTCTCCCTTTTTGTGTATATATTTTATTTGCACTCATCTACATTATTGCACACCTGCTGCTTTGCTAGCATTTTGCTACCAGCCATTCAGACATTTGAGTTCCTGTTTACATTGTGAACTCTCCCCGGCTGAAACCTCGCTGACATCATCGAGTTCACGCGAGACTCTATTCAGTGTATGCTCTGTGTAGCATCGGAGAGAGGGAAAGGCGGCGTCCCTCGTGGCTTTCGGTCCCTGCCAGGACCTAGAGGGGCTATTGTGGCAAGACACACCGCGGACATCACACCGAAGTCCTCCTCCTTGGGTTCCTGCGTCTGAACGGGCTGAGTTGTACTCAAAAACGCATTTTTTTCAGCTTTGTTTGTGAGTGTGCATTTGTATCCCTTATCCATAAATTTATTGTTATACAATTTTACGCTATGAGTGCGCCTGTTTTTTCTGTGTTTTTGTGTATATATATATATATATATATATTATATATATCCATCACTAACATCTCTTTCTGCAATTTATCTGATTAAACCCTGCATGGTATAATTGTTATATAGTCAGTAAAGGTCTCTGGTAAGGGCTGTAATTAAGTACCCTAAGAAGCATTCTTTGGACATTCTTGGGCCATCGTGTAATGTTATTTGTTGAGTGTACATTATGTTCATTGCATTGTGTCTGTTGGTTACTGTTAGGCATTTTTTGTATATGTAGTATAGTAAAATGAGCGTGAAATGCAGCAGTGGGGAGATTACTACTTGAATATACAGTAAATTATGGTTATGTGTGGTAGCCAGATAATCATGTCTCTGCTTACTAATCATGTGTTTTTAATTTAACTATGAATCAATAATTGGAGGTATACATAAGGAGACACATTCATCTAATCACAAACCCCTGAAGAAGTGAAGTTTATTTCACGAACTGTGTAGGGTAGAGGTGAAGTTTGTTACCATTATTGATCTGTGATTTGTAATTACGGAGTCGTTCAGACAAGCAGCAGCAACCATATCCGCGTTCTACGCATGTGCACGTGAAAGCGCGACTGATAATGACTAAACTTGTTTCTGGTATTGCATAAATCCTTAAAAAACACTGCAATTAAACAGTGTTGCCACTACTAGTTTGGATAGACTAACCCTATCCTTAGGCAACATGGTTGCTATCTCTAAGGTTTAGAAAACCAGCAATTTACCATGCGGCTACCTAAAATACAGTGCAGTATATTATCAACTGCAACTGCATTAGAAGGTCCAAGGGCGTATATAAGTGCACCTCCAATAAAACTGGAGAAAAGTAAAGTACTCCCCTCACATTTTTAAATTTTAACAACACTACACAAATGATTGTGTGCTCTATTTTAAAATTATATTCCAATAAAGTATTGTTTGTTTTTTATTATCATCTTTACAATTTCTGAGGTGGAGTGCACCATCTTTAGGGATCTCGGCATCTCTTTTACCCTCTGGTATTTCCCTGGTTGTGCCCCCTGAATTAAAACTTTTTGTTTTTTTGCAGCGAGGTTTCCCCCTCAAACTTCCCCCCATTTATATATATGTCTAAAAAATCATAGAAACCTTTGTAAACCAGTATTGCTGTCCTGAGGAAGAGAGGAAAACTCTTGAAAGCTTGTCCTATGACATAAATTGTTAGTCAAAATAAAAAAGGTATCACCTAATACTGAAGAACTCAGTATATTCCGTTATATATATATATATATATATATATATGTATATGTATATGTATATGTATATATATATATATATATATGTAGAGGTATCAGTACCGTGTTAGCCGAGCTTCAATAATCAAAAAATAAATAGATTTATTTATTTATTTATTTATAAAATATTTTACCAGGAAGTAATACATTGAGAGTTACCTCTCGTTTTCAAGTATGTCCTGGGCACAGAGTAAAACAAATAATACATGGTTACAAATACAGTTACATAAATGAACAAGGTATACATTTATATACAAGACATTGCATGCACAGTTAAAGAAAATATATATTATGAGCGTATGAAACAGTTACAGACCAGATTAAAGTGTGAGACAGCCTTAGATTTGAAAGAACTTAAGCTGGTGGTGGATATGAGAGTCTCTGGTAGGTTGTTCCAGTTTTGGGGTGCACGGAAGGAGAAGGAGGAACGTCCGGATACTTTGTTGAGTCTTGGGACCATGAATAGTCTTTTGGAGTCTGATCTCAGGTGATAGGTACTGCATGTGGTAGGGGTGAGGAGCTTGTTCAGGTAGCTGGGTAGCTTGCCCAGAAAGTATTTGAGGGTGAGACAGGAAAGGTGAACTTTGCGCCTAGACTCTAGTGATGACCAATCTAGTTCTTTGAGCATTTCGCAGTGATGTGTGTTGTAGTTGCATTGGAGAACAAAACGACAAATTGAATTGTAGAGGGTGTCAAGTTTGCTAAGGTGGGTTTGAGGAGCCGAGCCATATACTATGTCTCCATAGTCAATAATTGGCATTAGCATCTGCTGTGCAATACGCTTTCTGACCAGGAGACTTAGGGAGGATTTGTTCCTGTAAAGTACCCCTAGTTTGGCATAGGTCTTGGTTGTCAGGGTATCAATGTGCATCCCGAATGTTAAGTGGGAGTCAAACCATAAGCCCAGGTATTTAAAACTAGTGACAGGTGTTAGGGTGGTTTTAGCGTTGGTTCTAATCAGGAGCTCAGTCACTGGAAGCTTTACAAATTTAGTCTTGGTCCCAAATACCATTGTTACAGTCTTGTCAGTGTTTAAAAACAGTTTGTTTTGGGAAATCCAGTTTTCGAGTCTCAAAAAGTCAGACTGAAGTATGTGTTGAAGGTCAGAGAGGCTATGGCTGTGTGCATACAGGATTGTGTCATCTGCATACATGTGTATTGAGGCTTCCTTACAAGCTGTGGGAAGATCATTAATGAACACTGAGAAGAGTAGGGGCCCCAGAACAGAGCCTTGCGGGACACCACAGGTGATATCCAGGGGGTTGGAGTTAGAGCCTGAGATGGACACATGTTGGGATCTTCCTGATAGGTAGGACTGAAACCAGTTTAAAGCATGTTTCCCTATTCCAGAGCTCTGGAGTTTGTTAAGCAGGATAGCATGATCAACTGTGTCAAAAGCCTTTGCAAAATCTAGGAATACTGCACCAGTGAGTTGTCCCCGTTCCATTCCACACTGGATTTCATTGCAAACTTTTAGCAGGGTAGTTACGGTGGAGTGTTTGGGACGAAACCCAGACTGGAATTGGCTAGGGAAATTTGTCTTGGTGTAGAACTCGCTTAATTGGGAGTGGACACATTTTTCCATAACTTTGGATAGAATTGGGAGAAGTGAGATTGGCCTGTAGTTTGAGACAGTGTTTTTGTCCCCACTTTTGAAGATTGGGACAACTCTGGCAGTTTTCCAGGTCTTAGGGATATGGCCTGCAGACAGGATAGAGTTGACTATGGACGCAATTGGTTTGGCAATGGCTGGGGCACCAAGTCGTAGGAACCTAGATTGTAGTAAGTCGGGTCCACATTGGCTGCTTAGTTTTAGTTTGAGGAGCGCTTGTGTAATCTCCTCTTCAGATACTGGGCTAAATTGAAAATTGTGGGCAGTGTTGGGAGGGGGTGGGACTATAGGGGTACTCCCAGGATGAGATTCAGGTTTGGGGTTTGTGCTGCGTTTCGCTAATAAGTTAGTGGCACACCCCACAAAGTAATCATTGAATGCATTTGCAATGTCAGTGGGGTTTGTCAGAGTAATATCCCCCTTAGTGATATTACTTGGTTGTTGATGGTTAGGAGGCTGGAATATATTGTTGATAACCTTCCATATATAGATGATACCGTTCTGTGAAATGATAGTTGTAACATCGCCGGAAGAAGAGATCAGTGTTTTGATTATTTTTTGATTATATATATATATGTATATGACATACACAACAAGACTGCCCTAGAGAGATATTTAGATCATAAACTTATACCTAGGGGTCTTAGAATAAAAACATTCCCTGCATTCCAATTCAGTGATCCAAATCATAAAGTCAGATGGGAGGGAGTACTCAATCAATGTTCATTTGAATTAATGTCTATTCTTATCGAACATGACTCCAATACCTTGAGAGAAGTCTCTTTAGAAATAGAGGAGATACAAAAGAATCTTGACCCAAATGACTTACAATTTGTTAAAACCATTGAAGAAGACATTGTGAAATACGAGACTGAAATTACAGATATTAAGAAAGTTAAGTTTAACTGTGGTTCTGTTGACTATCAAACAGATAAAGTGTATAACTGGCAACATGGTAAAAGAACAACCAAGAAATCAAGACCCCAGAATGTAACCAATCCATCTGCTGTATCTGGTGCAACATCAACAGACATTGACTCTTTGGACTATGATTCCAGGCATTCAGTGGAAGGCGATGCAGGTCCATCATCCTCTTTTTTAGGACAAAGCCACGGACAAGATCAAACGCAAGGAGGACAAGGCGTGGGAAGTCGTCAATTAAGAGACAGAATGCGATATGGATACAGAGGCAAGAAGAGAAGGTGCAATTATGCCAAGTGGTGAGTGATGAACTTACTATTATTAATCTTTCTGATATGGTCCTCTCCGAGGAGCAATTATTTGTTCTTCGAAAGGGACTATCTTTCTCGCCTACATATCATGTTAACAAGTTTGATTGGATTAAAGATTTGAACTTGTTTTGCCGTAAATTGCTTCTCACAAAACATTTCAACAAATTTTCCAGTAATGAGGTAAGAAGTCATGATGGTGATGAGGTCCTTAACACACAGGAGCGTGAGTTAATACAAGATTTGGTTTCTCCATCACTACCCATTGTAGGGACAGGTAATGAGTTAAGTTTGGTATCCAATTTCAAGCCAAAATCTACTTTTTGTCCTCCTATACAAACAAATTTGTGTATTGAAATCTTTGCGAATCTTGTAACGTAGGACATACTTAACTTACCCAAAAAGACAGGATACAACAATTTATCTGGCTCACAATGGAGGGCTCTTAAAGATCTGTGTGGCTTATCCACTGTGGAAATTAAACCGGCGGATAAAGGCGGTAACGAGGTGATTTGGCCGAAACCACAATACGAAAAAGAGGTCTTCAGACAACTGAAAGACATCAAGTGCTATCTTGTACTTGATTGTGATCCAACAGAAAAATTTAAGATGGAGTTGGATTGTATTCTGGAGAGTGCCTTCTCGCAGGGCACAATCACAGTATCTATCTGTCAGGGTCTGAAGACCAAATTTCCGGTATCACCAACCTTTTACATTCTACCTAAGGTTCACAAACACCCCCAAAACCCAACAGGCAGGCCTATTGTGGCAGGGATTGGGGGTCTGAGTGAACCTATTAGCCGCTTCATTGACAATTTTTTGTACCCTATAGTGGAGACTTTACCCACCTTCCTGCGTGACACTATGGATGCGCTATCCAGATTGGACGAAAATATTGTGGATGGTAGTGTAATCTTAGCGACCTGTGATGTAGAGGCATTATATACCTCTATTCACCACACGGACGGTTTGGCAGCATCATATAATTTTCTTACAATGACCACTTTGACAAGACCGTTGGTCGAATTTTTGATGCAGCTAATGTCATTCACTCTCACGCACAACTATTTCCTGTTTAAAAACAAATTTTATTTACAGTTAAGGGGGACTACAATGGGGGCGGCATGTGCCCCCTCATATGCCAACCTTTTTTTAGGTTGGTGGGAACGTGAGGTGGTTTTTACAGAGGCCAACAGTGCCATGACTGATGGGGTTCTGTTGTGGTTGAGATACATTGATGACATCCTGATCCTCTGGCAGGGCAGTGCGGAGGATTTCGGACAGTTTGTCGATGTGCTCAAGCACAACAGCCTTAATATTAGGTTAACGTCTAAATTTAGTTCCACCTCAATTGATTTTTAAGATCTATATATCAAGATTGAGAGTGATGGGCACCTTAGCACTGACATTTTTAGGAAGGAGACTGCTACGAATGCTATCCTACACGCTACAAGCTCCCATCCTCAACCATAATATATATATATATATATATATATATATATATATATATATATATATATATATATATATATATATATATATATATATATATATATATATATATATATATATATATATATATATATAAAAGAGAAGTACGCGAGTCTCGTGACATCTAGGCGCAAGTCTCGCAGTTGCGAGACGCGGAAGCGGTGTACCGAGTGATCGGGTGCAGGGAGGCAAGCCCCAAAAGGAGCCTGCAGACTGGCTGTGACCACAGAGACTCTGTCTAACACGTCAGGAACATTGGGGTACCGACTGCAGGACTGCAGGACAGTGTGAGATCCGGTTTATAGGACGAGTGTGAGATACTCCTAACATTCTCAACTGCTTTTAAAGGGCGCACAAAATGTGAGTTTTTTACCTATCATGGTATACTAAAGTTTTTTAATAAAATAGAATTACACTATATTTGTGTCTTTTACCTTCCCTTTATGTATATGGTTTACCTGTGAGATGGAGGACAGGCAATTGGAATCCTGAAGCAGCTATATATAGTTGTCTGGAATAAAAAGTCTCGTGAGGAGTGGGACATCATTATCCGGTCCAGATCCCAGGGTGGATAAAAGGCCCTTTATAAATTACTATTCTGTGAGTGCATACCTTACCATTTAAGGTGTCAATTGCTATTACATACTACCCTATGTTTTCTTCTCTTTTTTCCTTTTGCACATAGGTCATTCTTGTGGTATCTACATATTTGCAGCTACTGTGGAGCTGTAGACCTAAAAGGCAGCAGGTTGGAATAGGGAAAGTTAGGGGCCTATGCAGAGAGCAGAGCTGTAAATAATTGGCGAGGGTAATAAATTGTACCTTTAATGGAGTGTTTTTTTCTCTATATGCAGAAAGGTCCGAAATCTGCAATTAATATCATGTATGAGTGTGGCGAGTTTGAAACGGAGAGATGTGCTCTGTTGAAACGTGTAAAAAAAAAATCGCGTTTTTTTTTTCTTCTCCCTCTGGCCGCCGAGCTCCAGCTTCCTGCCAACTTTTGTTGGCGGAGCTAATTGTTGAATTTCTCTCCATTGTAATGGCGCGATCAGCCGCTAGAAGGTGATCGCGCCTTCCTGAATACGGCCCTTTTCAAAACTGGCGAGATTTAGGTTCTCGCCACCCGCCCGGCGAGATTTTCAAACAAAAAAAAAAAATGGCGCTTTTTTCTCAACTCGCCATTACCTGACTTTCTATAGGCAAATTTCGCCAAAAAATGCCGATATTTCCGTTACCGCTGCTCTCTGCATAGGCCCCTTAGATTGGAAGGGTTATACCTCCCGATATATATGGTTTTATTATATTGAGTGAAATATTGCTTAGGATTGAGCAGTGTGTTTTTCCATTTTTCCTCCACTATATATATTACCCATCCCCTGCCTCCACACCTGCAACAAACCTAACACGCCCTCTACAGTACTGGCAATTTGCCCCACTAGCTAAAGGCGGCAATGCGGTTAATGGTCAGCATAAACACAATCTACACATATCATAAAGAATCAAATACTTTAAGATATACTAATACATATATATATATGTGTATATATATATATATATATATGTTATGTGTATTAGTATGTCTTAAAGTATTTGATTCTTTATGATATGCGTAGATTGTGTTTATGCTGATCATTAACCGCATTGCCGCCTTTAGCTAGTGGGGCAAATTGCCAGTACTGTAGAGGGCGTGTTAGGTTTGTTGCAGGTGTGGTGGCAGGGGGTGGGTAATTGGGATAGGTGCCCCAGGAAGGGAGGTTATGCCACCTAGAATAAGAGGAGCAGTTAACCCCTTGTACCATATGTTATAGCGGTTGTATCTATATGCCATACAATGGGTAGTTAGGGTGTTGGTATTAACCCCTTGGCAAACTTAGTGAACATGATAGCATCTACGGGTTTAGATTCATTTTTTTTGGCATCGTCCAGGATTTTCACTTTGCTTTCAACAGATGCACCGGCCATATATTTGAACAAATCACTGCGCTGTTTTCATGTGCGCTGCTGTACTCCATGCGGCATGAGCGTGGCCAATTGCCCCAGGCACACGTGTTTATCGCAGTTGCTTTGTTTGAATTTCATGGATTGTGTGCAATTAAATGCAATGAAATTAATGAATTGTAATGTGTACAGTACTGTGCTACTGTGCAACTGTGTCAATTTCAGATGTTTAAAAGCCACAACACTAAAATGCCATTTTATGCACTCGCGTCTAAAGGCGGTACGATTGTAAGAAATCACGCCATGACATGAGTATTCCGTGGTATACACCACGTGATTTGTTAAAGTAATGTCCGCTGTATCTGTATATTACTAAGGCAATACAGCAAGCCAAAGTGGGCCACTTTAGTACCCTGGACAAGTCACAAACAATTCCAGCACCTAATGCCAGGTTTGGCTATGACATAAAAAAATGTGATATTTTTCTTTGTGAACTTTAACGGCCTACTGTGGATATACATTGAGGTGTTCTACACCACTTTTGCATATCATTAACACTTTCAGCTGTTAAAGCAATTTTAGTAATTAGTCAAGGCCTTTACGCTAATTTTGAGAGGTTTAAAGACCACCATTAGCACTTCATGAAGCGTTAACTTAAGCTAACACTTCATTATGTCAATAACAGAGCTTAGTGCATCTGGCAACTTTTTGGAAACAGTCATGGACTTCGAACTACACATAGTAAAGCAATGCAGAACATTGAAAATAACACAAATAGAATAGCTTTGAAGCTTAATATTTTAAAGCCAACAACCAATCTGTCAGTTTATTTTGTGGCTACCAGATTATTTCTGCTTCTTCCCGATAATAGTAAGAAGTCTGGTGAGACATTCAATATCCTACTAAACAAAATGTTATGAGATCCATTGAGAACAAAACAACAAAAGTTTAGTTAAAAAAGTAATACGTTCATGAGATGAAATGCAGTGGCTGCATAGTCATTATGTTCATTCTTTTATTACTCATTCAAAATATAAAGCAGAGTTTTGAAGTCATTTTTTTATTAATACTGAATTCAATTATCTGGTCACAGAGATAAGGCAAATTACATTCAGAATAAACATGGTAGGAGACTTATTGCTGGCCCGTTCCTATTTATTTATAGTAGAACCGATATTCGGCTATCATCACTGATCTTCCAGTCATGAAATTACATTTTTTCATCTTTCTTTACTACCTGGAGGATAGTTTTACCTGTTCTATCATAAAGTGACGTGCTACTGAGCATGCTAATTGTTCGATTTTATTTGCACAGTAGATTTATTTATTTCAGCGTACAAATATTCAGCTGTGTAGAAACCATTATATATATATATATATATATATATATATATATATATATATATATATATATATATATATATATATATATATATATATATATATATATATATATATATATATATATATATATATATATATATATATATATATATATATATATATATATATATATATATATATATATATATATATATATATATATATATATATATATATATATCTATATATATATACCTATATTGAACAATGTGCATCCCTGGGCGTATAAACACTGTCAGAATTGCATTAAATGTTCAAATGGTACTTTCTGTCAGCATTTGGCTTCCATGCTAATATTGTCTAATATGGTTTTTCTTATTATAATAGGCCTACGCATATGACATGGAAATATAAAGTTTTTTTCTATTACAAAAGTGGAACTACATAATTAGGATATTATTACCAATAAATGTAATCAAATCAAGAACATCAAGTCTCATGTTAAATATGTTTATCTACTTATAGTAGTTATTTTGATTTATATACATTATTTTCCTTTTTTCATAATTTAAAAAATTGTTGTTATCGTTTATTTTTAACATGCCAGCATACTGCCATGTGTGTGAATAAAAAACAAATCAATGGGTGTGAATAAAAAACAAATCAATTATAACAGTGATTGTACTCTGGTATACTGTAGTAAGGAAGGTGGGAGCTACTTCATGGATCTTATAATCTAACAGAAGGGAGACTAGAAAATCATGTGGTGTTCAGAAAAGCTGCTTGCTATGATGCAATACTCTAAGCTTTTGTCATGTTTGAGTCCCTTTTGAGTCATTAATGTTACTGAAAACATGGGAGAAGAGATGGAATTGATTGGTGGAAATTACCAGAAGAGATGCTTTGATTTGGACATACATACACAGTAAGTAAGACTAGCAGATGGCACCAGTATCCAGTTTAAAACACTGTTACATTGAAAGCTTAATGTCCGATCATAACATTGCACATGCTGCACGTAATAAGCAGACACTTGTTGTGTCTTCCTTATTAATGCTTAAGGCATTCATTAAGGCAGTATTTTCTTTAGCCCCTTTTATTTTGCAGGATTGGAAGTGAGGGGTCCGAAACCTGAAAACAATGTGGTTCAGCTCTGAGGGACCAACAGGGGAAACAAAATGGCCATCAAACTGCGGGCCAACAGAAAACCACAATGTCACTGGTTGCAGATTCCAATTGGATGGCAATTTACAGTAAATCATCCTGCAGAAAACAATACCAGTAACTTAACTCATAAGTATGTCAGGAACTGTGGGATCTCAAAAGTTCATTCAGCTCCTTGGGAATATCCGCTTTTAATCCTGTAAAAACAAAGGGTGCTTGTAAGAATGAATTGCTGCAATAACAAAGTCATTATTCTATTTGAACTATAAAGTCTGTATCTTTTAGTGTTACTTTATCGTGCTATTAATGCTATTAATATCACATATCATACAGTATATGCAAAATTCTGGCTGAAGCTTTTACCAGGTAAAATTTGCTCTTATTTTTCACAATTTTTTTTTTTACAAATTTCATGATAAAAAAGACAAACATTAAAAGTCAGTATGCAAGTCACATGACCTTAATTCAGGTCAAGTCACAGTGCAAGTCTGTCCCCCTATTTTTGCAAATTATTACATAAATTTGTGAAATTCTGAGGAAATTGCTGAACTCTTGAGCAATTTGACTATTTGAGAAAATTTCACAAAAAAACAGAAATAGAAATTTGTGAAATAATTATGCAACTTACCCAACATTTCAAGACATTTGCCCACCCCTGCTACAGTGTGTGAAATTAATTCCAACTAACTTTATTGTTTAAAATGTATGTGCAACAAGTTTTGCTTATTGTATTAGAAGACAGAATCCAGTTCAATAAATCTATTCTATGGTTTTACTAAAATCAAGTTGTTACTGATATATTCATATGTATTGTTTTCTCTACCGTAGCCTTGGTACCTTTGCAATAGAAGGAGCAGGGGGCTGGATGCATTGCTGGGTCCATCGTATTGTAAGAGTTGCTACAGACTTCACATTTTATTATAAGATAGCAAATCCTGACTTCCATTATCTCTTCAGATGGGGAAGTGAGGGCAAAGGAAAGCTTAAGTATTAAGTATTATACTTCCTATATTAGTTAGTTAATTCATTAAAAGCACCAGATTTCGAAAACAAGACAGGCGGTTTTTAAATTGCATTCCCTTGGCATGGTTTGGAGATATCTATAATATAATTTAAAAAATGATTTGAACTAGATCATCCAAATTCAAAGACAAACCTCCCCACCACTGCCCTCTTCTTCTGTAAGAACTCTTTCTCTAGCAGGGGGAATGAACATTATATAACCCTGTTAGGTATCACATATTTTCATGAATCAAATACATCAAGCACTAAAATGTCCTTGGCACAGCAGTGCTTTGTTTCTCCTGCTTTCGGGTAAGTTTGTGCATGTGCTGGACAATCATTACTAGAGTGCCCGCCAAACACTGGAAAGATCTGAGATCGTGGTCGTCCATCATTTTCTAAATCAAAGACAACAAGTAATTCATTACCCAGAAAAACTTATTGGAAAACATAATATTAAGAAAAACCGCTAAGTGCCAATATCTCACAATTTGCATTAAAAACTAGTAAAATGTTTAAAACATGTAAAAGTCACCCAAAAAAGTACTTACAGTGCCATCATAGACTAAAAATTGGGTAGGTTCAATAAAAGTTAATACAACGCTGTAAGGGTTAAAGTGGTTAACACCCTTTGCAAAGATCAGGAGACTACACTTGTGTTGGATTTCATACGTGAGCTGGGTGGTGTGTAGAATGCACTCATGATTGAGCAAGGATAAAAGACAGGAAGTTGCCAGAGACAGGGAGAGAGCAGGGAAGTGAAACTTCTCCCAACCAGGAGGTACCCTGGTTGTTCATGATCCTAGGCTGGAGGAAGCAGGCCTGCTATGTCCAGCTAGGACTCCCACCCAGGATAAAGATTACTACAGAATGGACACAGTCTGCTCCCCAGCACTGGCTTTCCTGGCTTGCAGAAGGAGCTATATGGGGACCCTGTGAAGGAATCCCTGCAACATATCAGATAAGAACTTAAACTATACTGCTATGGCTAAAGACTGTTTTGTTTTCATATAACAGTACATGTTTTGGGGCTGGCAACCAGCTTAGCTGGCAGCCCGTTAGATAGGGCCGAATTAGTATGTTTGTTTCCCTAATGGGGATAGGTGTTTGTTTTATGATTTATGTTTTGCCTTAAAGGGGCAGAAGCCCAAATGTTTTAGTTGTTGTATTGTATTGTATTGTATGTCTTTATTTATATAGCGCCATTAATGTACATAGTGCTTCACAGCAGTAATACACGTGGTAATGAAATAAATAACAGATAATATAAATAACAGATCATGGGAATAAGTGCTTTAGACATTAAGGAAGAGGAGTCCCTGCCCCGAGGAGCTTACAGTCTAATTGGTAGGTAGGGAGAACGTACAGAGACAGTAGGAGGGAGTTCTGGTAAGTGCGTCTGCAGGGGGCCAAGCTTTATATATCATGTGTTCAGAATATCCACAGTGCTATTCATATGCTTCTTAAAGCAAGTGTGTCTTAAGATGGGTCTTAAAGGTGTATAGAGAGGGTGCTAGTCGTGTACTGAGGGGAAGGGCATTCCAGAGGTGTGGGGCAGTCAGTGAAAAAGGTTTAAGGTGGGAGAGGGCTTTAGATACAAAGGGGGTAGAAAGAAGACATCCTTGAGAAGAACGCAAGAGTCTGGATGGTGCAGAACGAAAAATTAGGGCTGAGATGTAAGGAGGGGCAGAAGAGTGTAAAGCTTTAAAAGTGAGGAGAAGAATGGAGTGTGAGATGCGGGATTTGATCGGAAGCCAGGAGAGGGATTTCATGAGGGGAGATGCTGAGACAGATCTCGGAAAGAGTAGAGTGATTCTGGCAGCAGCATTTAGGATAGATTGTAGGGGAGACAGGTGAGAGGCAGGAAGGCCGGACAGCAGGAGGTTACAGTAATCAAGACGGGAGAGGGCCTGAGTCAGTGTTTTAGCAGTCGAGCAAAAGAGGAAAATGCGTATCTTTGTTATATTGCGGAGGAAAAAGCAACAGGTTTTAGAAATGTTTTGAATGTGAGGGGCGAATGTGAGAGAGGAGTCGAGTGTGACCCATAGGCAGCGTGCTTGGGGTACTGGGTGAATGATGGTAGTTCCAACAGTAATGTGGAAGGAGGTAGTAGGGCCAGGTTTGGGAGGAAGTATGAGGAGCTCTGTTTTAGCCATTTTGAGTTTAAGGCGGTGGAGGGCCATCCAGGATGATATAGCAGAGAGACATTCAGAAACTTTGGTTTGTACAGCAGGTGTAAGGTCGGGTGTTGAAAAGTATATTTGTGTGTCATCAGCATAGAGGTGATAATTAAACCCAAAAGATGTTATTAGGTCACCTAGAGAGAGTGTATACAGAGAAAAGAGAAGAGGTCCCATGACAGAGCCCTGGTGTACCCCCACAGAGAGATCAATAGAGGAGGAGGAGGTGTTAGCAGAAGAGACACTGAAAGTACGATGGGAGAGGTAGGATGAGATCCAGGATAGAGCTTTGTACCGAATACCTAGAGTATGGAGAATGTGAAGGAGGTGGTCCACGGTGTCAAATGCTTCAGAGAGGTCGAGTAATATGAGCAGAGTGTAATGACCTCTGTCTTTGGCAGCATGGAGGTCGTCAGTTATTTTAGTGAGCAGTGCAGAAGCCAGATTGTAGAGGGTCTAGGAGAGAATAGGTGTTGAGAAAATGGAGCAAGCGAGAGAATACAAGACGTTCAAGGAGTTTAGAGGCAAAAGGCAGGAGGGAGACAGGTCGAAAGTTAGAAAGACAGGTAGGGTCAAGGTTGCTGTTTTTGAGTAATGGTATGACTGTTGCATGTTTGAAGGAGGATGGAAAGGTTCCAGAGCAGAGGGAGGAGTTAAAAATGTGTGTGAGCGTAGGGATTATAGTAGGAGCAAGAGGTTTTAGGAGATGGGAGGGAATGGGGTCAAGAGGGCAAGTGGTAGAGGGAGAAGAGGCGATCAACAGTGACACATCCTCCTCTGAGACAGTGGAAAAAGAGTCAAGGAAGGCAGGA
This sequence comes from Ascaphus truei, assembly GCF_040206685.1. NCBI lineage: Eukaryota > Metazoa > Chordata > Amphibia > Anura > Ascaphidae > Ascaphus > Ascaphus truei. The sequence goes on along the minus strand of NC_134483.1, from coordinate 524,037,394 downwards.
GGAGAGTTAGGAAGAAGTGTAGGATGGGAGGACGAAACAGAGGGGATGTTCTGACGTATGGATTCCACCTTTTCCTTAAAATAGTCAGCAAAGTCCTGAGCGGAGATGGAGGAAGGAGAGGCAGCTGAGGGTGGTTTGAGTAGAGTATCAAAGACAGAGAACAGTCGGCGTGGGTTAGACTTGTGCATGTTGATTAGTGATGAAAAGTAGGCTTGTTTAGCTTGCGAGAGGGCAGAGTTGAAACAGGATAGCATAAATTTGTAGTGAAGGATGTCTGCGAGAGTATTAGATTTCCTCCAGAGGCGTTCAGTGGAATGAGTGGAGGAATGCAGCATGCGCGTGTGGGAATTTAACCAGGGTCTAGGGTTACAAGGGCGAGTGCGGCAGAGAGAAAGCGGGGCATGTAGATCAAGAGAGGAGGACAAGGCAGAGTTGTAGTTCCTGACCAGTTTGTCAGGGTCTGTAGCAGAGCTTAGAGAGGAGAGGGAGGAGCGTAAAGTGGACTCAAAGTCAGGTAAGTGAATAGAGCGCAGGTTTCTGCAGAACCGGGGGGTAGATGGAGGTGGAGAAGGGGAGAAGCGAGATAGAGAGAATGAGATGAGGTGATGGTCAGAGAGAGGAAAAGGGGAAATGGAGAAATCAGAGAGAGAGAAGTTTTTAGTGAAAACCAGGTCTAAGTAGTGTCCATCCTTGTGGGTGCTGGCTGCAGTCCACTGTTGAAGGCCAAAAGAAGAGGTTAGAGAAAGAAAGTGGGAAGCCCAAGGGAGAGAGGGGTCATCAATGTGGCAATTGAAGTCCCCAAGGAGAAGAACAGTGGAGTCTGAGGAGAGAAAGAAAGAGAGCCATGATTCAAAGTGAGAGAGAAAGGCAGAAGGGGTATGAGTAGAGGTAGGTGGGCGATAGATGACCGCCACGTGGACAGGGAGAGGAGAGAAGATCTGAACTGTGTGAACCTAAAAGGAGGAAAAAGCAAGAGATGGAGGAATAGGAAGAGTTCGGTAACGGCAGAGAAAGGAGAGCAGGAGCCCCACGCCTCCACCCCTGCCATCAGGACGTGGAGTGTGGGAGAAGGAAAGGCCATCGTAGGAGAGGGCAGCTTCCAGGGCAGAGTCAGACTGAGTGAGCCAGGTCTCAGTTATAGCAAAGAGAAGCAGGGAGTGAGAGAGAAAGAAGTCAAGCACAGAGAGGACATTGTTAGAGAGGGAGCGAGCATTCCAAAGGGCACAGGAGAATGGGAGAGAGGAGGGAGGGTGGCAGGGGATGGGTATGAGGTTGGAGGGGTTAACATCAGAAGGAGTAGAAGTTGCATGTGGGAGGCGAGGACGAGAGCAAGTAGAAATTAGGCAGGGACCAGGATTGGGAGAGATATCCCCAGAAGCAAGGAGGAGAAGCATGGAAAGAAAGAGAATGTGTGAGTATGATTTGTAGGGGTGTGTTTTAGTGCAGGATGTATAGCTGTGTGGTGACAGAGGACGCAGGTAAGAAAGGAGTTCATATGAACTGAGAAGTGGGGAAGAAATGAGAAATGGAGATATATGAATAGAGTTAGAGACATAAGGAGACTGGTGGAAGAAAGTGCATAATTTAAAAATAAGTGAGGTTACAGCAAATATAAAAAATAAAGGTGGCATCACAGCAATAGTTAAGTGTTGAGATGTGCAGGCTGGGATAGATTATATCCTCTTTTCCAACGTTGATCAAATGCAGGAATCAGAAGCAGTAGGTGTTTTCCACTTCTTTTTGGTCTTCCTTTTTAAACTTCAAATCTAAATAGAACTAAATACACAGCAGGGGAGGATATCAGGACAGACAGAAAGTTTGGAATATGTTTTTACCTGAGGAAAGAGAAGAGATGAGTTATTCAATAGTCTTCCTTTTTAAACTTCAAATCTACTTGAAACATTTCTACTTAAAAGCATATCTGCTAAGAAGCATTGGCATTGTTGTTGTGGAGAATAAAACTACTCATTATTATGGTTTACCTAGAAATGTATGTGTGGACTCATATCTGACCTAACCTACAGTCCGATCTGTCACAACTACATATCCTACTTCTTTATTTTATTACATGGAAAAGGAGTTTCTTTTATTTTTACTGCTTAAGATTGATACCGGAGACCAGTGGGGACCCCTGGAAATCCGAGTGTCTCTGCGGGTCCTCTGGGATTTTCACGGGCCCCGGCATCTCCGGTGGTCCCGAAGGGTCCCCGCAAGCTGCCACAGTCTCCGGGTGTTAGTGGGGGCCTCCGGTACCAATCATATGCATTAGAAATACAATTGCAGCCAGTTTCATTACTTAGTGGCTAATCGCTAAGGCAATGAATGGGTTAAATAGCAGACACTGCTTTGTTGTTGGTACAGGGAGTGGGTGAAGCTTGTTGTTTCCCCAGGATGGTTTTTAGGCCTTGCGGGAGGGTGGCAGTAGAAGTTAACCCTTTAATTACCATAGAGGTTACAGCCACTATGGTAATGCATGGGTTAACCCCTTGCGCTACCCTCACGCTAGGCCTAAACACCATCCTGGGGCAACTACCACCATCTCCCACCCCCAGTACCAACAACACCACACCGGAATTGGCAAAGGTAATATTAACCAAAGATGGCAAAAATCACTTTTCCCCATTAAAAAAAAACATTATAGTGTAATACATTAAAATCAATACACCCCCCCCCCCTCTCTCACTCACCTCCACACCAACACCAACACATACAGGACAGTAATGGACACAATTCCTATTTTCCAGATATGGATAATAGTGCAAGCGCCCATTAAAAATACGATATTACAAAGCCTGCGTAAAGTAAATAAAAGTTGCACTTACCCTTGCCAGGATATAGGCTGTTCTCATTCTCCTCCTTTGGCTGCAACAATACAATAAAAAAAATAATGGTCACTAACCCCTTAATCACCTAAGCGGTTAGTAATCGCTATTGTAATTAAGGGGTTAACCCCCTCAACCGCTTCCCACCCAGCAGAAGAAACCACCATCCCTGGGGTAACTACCCCCACACTCCACCTATTCTACCCATGGATTGCACAGTGGTGCACTGTGTCCATATCAAATGGGCTTTAGTTTTCCACTATGGCAGTCAATGGGCAACATTTAAAAAAAAAAAACACCAAAATTACAATATATAACAATTAAATAAAAACAAGCATTTGCCCAAAATGCATTGCTTGTCACTGTAATTATCTATGCATTGAATGGGGCATTCATAAACACATTGACAGTCAATAGGCAAGCTAAAAAAAAAGAAAATTAAATAAAATACCATCAATGTGTTTCTTACCTTTAATTTCTTTACCCTACACGAGCACCAAGTTTGACCTTCGATGCAATGCTCCTCAAACAGCCGATGCGAAGAAGTCCGTTATCATATGTTGGTTGAAGAGAGGTTGAAGAGACGTCTCTGGTAAGTCCTTCATTCTTTTCTTCTTTCTTTTCTTTCTTTCCTTCTTTCTTCTTTCCTTGTAATCCAGTGAGGATGTTGTCCCGTCGTGTTCATGACATCAAATGAGATGGGAGAAGCCTTAAATAAGGCCTGTGAGGTAAAATTTGAGTGTCAAATGGTACACACCCAATACGATTGGTTGGAGTACAATTTGACAGCTTCCCTTTTTATAAAGGATGTGACGTTGATGTGTCGTCCCTCCCTTTAAGATGACGTCACATTCTTTGGAAAAAAATGGAAGCTGTCACATGGTACACAACCAATCATATTGGGGGTGTACTATGTGATCTCCCAATCCCAATAGTTGGAGTACCATGTGATGGCAGTCATTTTTTTATGACGTCATCTAAAAAGGACGGAAACATGTCCTTCCTGATTGCCTGGCTTTCCTCCCTTTTAATGATGTTACGTTCCCCATAAGGATTAGCATAGTGGGGGTCCCTGCTTCTGAATGGGACTCCCACTGCGTTATTCCTATTGGATTGCACCAGTCTGGAAGAGATGCGCAGAGAGAAGCGGTCCCTCTCTCTGTGTCTCCCCCAACAGATCTTTAAAATAAAAAATATATATTTATTGTACATATAGTAGGATTGAAGCAGGGGGTCTCCAGAGCTTAACCACATTACTTTCAGGTCTGGGGATCCCCTGCTTCCTGAGGCACGGGCCTCCGTATAGGGTGCAGGTATCTCCTGAAAGTTTAAATGTCAGGTCACGTGACCGGGACATTTAAACTTGCAGCAGCTACCAGCACCCCATACAGTAATGTACCTTGGAAAGCAGGAGGTACCCAGACCTGAAAGTAATGTGGTTCAGATTCAGAGACACCCTGCTTAAATCCTACTGTATGTAATAAAAATAAAATCAGACTTTCATTCACTGCTAAGGTAATGAAGGAGTTTACCATCCACTACATCCCCTTGCTCCCAGGAGGCCTAACTACCCATCCCAGGGCAACTACCCCCTTTACTCACCCTCTATATCCCCAACACAACTCACAGGAATGGGCAATAGCCCTATCAGCCAAAGATGGCTAATATCGCTTTTGCCCATTCAAATATAATGTACAATAAAATACAAATTACATAAATAAATGTTTTACTTACACCTGCCCTGTGAGAATGAAAGCCGTCCTCTTCCTAAACTTCGTCCTCACAGCACCAAAATCCTAGAAAGGGCCGATGCCCAACCGTTAAACACCAGTAACCCCTTAATTACCTTAGCAGTAGTAATCACTATGGTAATAAAGGGCTTAGCCCCTCCCACTACCCACCCGAGGGACCTAACCACCCACCCTGGGGCAACTACCCCCTTCATCCACCCCCTCTAACTCCATCACCACACACAGGAATGGGCAAAATCTCTATTAGACACATGTTGCTAATAGTGCTTTTGCACATTCAAATATACAGTACTGCACATTAGAATAAAATAAAATACAAATTACAATCCAGTCAAAACAAACACTAGTCCTTTAATCCATTGATTTTTCACTGCCCTTAATGGGGGCACAGAGCCACATTAGCAATTAATGGGCACTATACTACCCCCAACAACCCCCCACCACCACCGCTACACACAGTAATGGACAAAAGCCCTATTAGCCAAATCTGATTAATAGGGCTTTGCCCATTCAAAAGAAATCAATAGCCACCCTGTAGTAAATAAAGGTAGTACTGTACTTACCCCTGCCCGAATGTAGACCATCCTCGTATTCGTCCTTGTCCATGTGAAATAGCATTAAAAATGAAAGTGGTATTTTCAAGAAACCTTTTGTTTTGACCAACCTTTGATAGACTATTTGCATCTATTTATATATGCTTGTTTATATCTAATACATTTCTGACCCTGTACTGTATATTGTTCATTATGGCAACGTTTTAATCATTACTATAACTTTTTTGTGATTGTAACTTTGTTTTCATTCCAGTAGTCTTTAAATAATCCTGAGCCTCAGGTCCACTTACATTTACATTTTACTATCTGGAGAAAACACATGTTTTAAATAAGCCTTTTTTTCCTACATTGTTTTCCTATTCTGAGTGCCAAGTTCTTGTGCATGGTTGAAAGGTATGGGGTTTGAATTCTTAAATATTATGTACTGTACGTAGTAGGACATGCAAAAACTTCTTAAGCTACATTTATTCCAAATATTTTCACAATATTTCTGTAATACATGGTCTATAAATAGTTTGCACTATGTGTATTGTATATCTGAATATTTTGATAAGTTTTCAGAAATCATTCGACTTGTTTACTTTAGCTATACTGCATATAAGGGGTCAGGTGGTCAGAATTTAGGTTCATATAACCTGCATTTTTATTTATTGCTTAGCAAAAACAAATTGCCAAGATAATAAGCAAATTTCCCTTGGTTACAGAACGTCCACAATACATTTGCACACCTTTATTTATAAGTGCTATGTACATTAATGGCGCTATATAAATAAAGACATACAATAAAATACAATATCATTGTCAAAACATCAACTACAGTACTATTTTCAGTTCTGGAGGCCATGACACTAGAAGAGCATGAATAAAACAGGTGATACAAATAAAAGTGATTGACGAAAATGTCATGACTTATAATCATCATACAAAGTACAAGGAATAATAAAGAATTTACAGAATTATTGAGAGGAAATCACCTCAATGGTAGGTGCTGCAAACCCTTCGACATAGGTACATTAGATGGAGATATGCACAGTAAACCCTTTAAGTACTGGAATGAAGACCACTGAACAGTACTGTAGTAGGTAACTGCAAACACCATAATAAGGTCCAAGCTGGCGATCACATAGTATAGGGACATACTGGCTCACGGTGATCTTGGGGTCCCACGACGAGAACCGGTGGACTCACGCGGCTTCAGAGAGACTCCATTAATGATGCATGAGAAGCGGCGATAATCAGTAAGTGGTAAACGTACTCAGAAGACCATAAGCAGGTGTGCCAAACTTTCCGGTATGTTATTGTCATAAATTTTTTATATTGTTTGATATAAATTTCTTCTAAGTCTTTTTTATTTCTGTGTTAGAGCATTGATGGGCTATTTGATCATTTTTTACCCCCCTGTCGTATTGCCTCTCCTCTGTGTTATCACTTTCACTGATCGTTTGTTTCCTAGTGGTTTTTTTTAACCTGGGATGCTGGTAGGCAGTACCTCCTGAGGGGAAGACCTATAAGGAGGTATCTCTTAGACATAAGAAGCCACTCTTTGATAAAGCGCCCCTGGTGAGAAACACGTTCGAGGTTTCTCTTTTTAATTAGGCGACATGCCTCAATACAGTTTTGTTATTTTTTCTACCCTGCCTCCATTTCTCTTTTTCTTGCAGTGCGCCCAGTTTCTTTTTATTTTTATTTACAAAATTACACTGGGGATGAAATTAGTAGGTGGGTATATGGTAAAAACTGTCAAATACTTCAACAAACACAGGATAGAAACAATTTTTTGATAAAGATTGTGATGGCAGGGGAAGCATGGCACCCACAATAATGGTGAAAGGATTCTATTTGATCCATGCTGGGTATTCACTATGGTTCAGTTTTTCACTCTCTCCTGCCCTTTCTGCTTTCTGTGGCCATTTTGCGTATTGTTCGCTCCCCAGCGGAAAGGCATCTGACACTGTGGGGCTCCTAAAACTGGCAATGTAAATCAGTCTTCGGGTTATAGAGCGGGCAGCATAGTTCCTATTTACCACACTCCCACTCCCCACCCTCTGGTCTGCCCATGTCCATTGGCTCCACCCCAAAAACCAAATTGGTCAGTTTCTAACACACTCTTCATTTTGGATTTGCCGGGCGATTAAATTGACAAATCTGGCTGGTTGGCACCCGACTTCCATGTTTTTGTATAGAGATCAAGAACTATACAAGTGGGCAGCAACTTGAACATCTGGAGTTGTGAGGGTTGGTCTCAGTGACTAGACACCCCCCTTTCTAAGACAGATACAGACCATGGAAAGGTCCCCTCTCCACCCAGGACTAAGGATTCATTCAGGAAAAATTGACTGGCAGGGTAAATTCTTCGTCAGGTGCCGTGTTCTGAGTATTTTATTTCAGGACACAAATATTATTTCTTACACTTTTTAATGTTGGTTTATTATTATGGGAACTTTTCAGTCTATTATTTTTACTGTTGGTTTCCTCTCAGAACACTTTATTGATTGCTGTGGGATTCACTTCTTTAATACAACAGTTCAATGTTGCTTCTGCTTGGTCTCTAATTGACATGGGAATTTACGAATTTAACAATATAATAGCTGGTTTGTGTTTTGATGTATTTCATGTTCCTTTATGTCATCTAATTATGCTCTGAGATTTTCTCAGTTAGCAAGGTACAGCCTTTTTGCGAATTTTTTATATAGTTAACAATTTCATTTTTTGAATTGTCTTTGTCAGCTCGTCCCTTTTTTTTGTTTTGATATCAGCCTGGCTTCCAAGTCCCTGTCCGTCCTCCATATATTCTTTATCACCTTTCAATTTGAAAGTATTCACATGTGCTGCTTTGCAACACTGACTCCTCCCTTGTTTTTATTTCTGTGCCTTTTTTAATATAAAATATGTGGTTCATAGGGGTAATGTTACCCTTTGAGATAGGTCCCCCTGGAGACCGAAAGGTCAAGCTTTTTGTCTGCAGCATGGACCAATAAATCATCTTTTTCTTCAGTTGCTGTGTTGTGCTGGATCACTTCAGTGAGTTGTTCCACTCTATCTCGAGATATCGAGATAGAGAGACACTGTATATATAATGTTACTTAAGTCTCTGCGCTGGGATGGCTTATGAGACCTGTTGGATTTTTTTCTGTGTAGAAATGTTATATAACGGACATACCCAAACACATTGTTTTAGACATTTTAGGATGTGTGCTTTGCTACTTTATCCCACGAAATATTGTATGCAAATAATTGTCTGGAAAATGAAGCATATTTTGTCATGTCACAACTGAGAATTGTTGGGTATTTGTATGTGGAGAGTGTTAAACACAATAATGCAAATTTGCCAACATTTGAATTTGCAGAAAATATGGCATCAATGCGCTTGTGAGAATATTTCAGGATTGCTCAAATTTGTTTTTGATTTGTCTAATTTTAAAAGCCTTTAAAAATGTGTGCAATTCCGTCAGTGGCTACTATTCACTCAGACCCTGAAATATTTGTATTGCTGGAGAGGGAGAGAGAGAAAAATAGGGAAAGAGAAAGAGAAAGAGTCCTATATTATTGGGTATGTTTGGAATGGTACAGTATATATAGCAATTGGGAGTCAGACTCTATCAAAATAGGACTTTCTCCCACCTCTCATCTCCAGCATAACCCGTTTTCAGGATCTGGACCAATTGAATGTTTAGGACAAATCTGTGAATAGTTGCCACCGGTGGAATTGCACAGTATATTTGAAAACATTTTATAACAAATAAAAAGGCACAAATGAATATTCATTGGTGGTGTTATAATAACAATACATTGTCAAAATATTTGCGGGCTAAATGTTTTTACATTCATCTATGTTTATGCAACAGCAACTTAACACAGACTGAATTCTGAGTAACAAGAACCAGTGAGTAGAACTACAGAAACAAAAACAATAAACAGCACAAAAGAGGGACTCTGAAGAGACATTAACTGTGTAGCTACAGCATCCTACAGCATATATAACAATAATAAATTGTATATTTCTTCAAGGTTCATCTTAAAAATCTTTAACAATATACTGTAAAGAATCCTGGTCAAGCTGGTAAAAAATAACATGAGTAAAATTAATCCACTATTCTGTATCCTCTACACTTTATCCTCTACCCTCTCTCCTCTAACCCTTAAAACTTTATTATCAAAAAATAAAAAATATCTAAAAGAAAAACAATATCAAATTTAGCACCTCAATAAAAACAAGATATAAAAATGGCCACAAAATATCAATCATACATATGAGATCTACCACCGAGAGCCTGAAGGCAAAGCATGAGAGATAAAATAAACTATGACAGAAAATAAGGAAGAAAACAACAACAGCGCAAATAAAGCTATTCCATTGCTGTTTTTGACCTCAATCTGTGTGGACGACCCCTGAAGTGAAGTCAGCGGCGTCCCTTACTGTAGTAGGTCCGGTGGAATTACATCCTTAGCGATGGTAGTCTCCCAGATGTGGCAATCCCCTCCGTTAGTGTCTTGACACTGTGGAGGGGTGCAGGATGGAGAGCCAGTGTTTTGTGTCTCTGTTTGGTTGGCATGTCCACTTTCTCCCATTCAGCTTTGGGAAAAATCCTAAACTTTTCACCACTTGGCTGCGGCTTGGTCAGGGTTTGGGCTTCAGTGCAGAAACGATCCTTGTATACACGATCCAATTGAAACAAAACACCCAACGGTTAACTCAGGTGTAAAACAGGTACAGAGGTTCTGACTGTCTATCTGTGGTTAGTTCCATGAACCAGTGCTTTGGTGTATAACATTGTTATTACATTTCCTTAATGAACATTTTTAATTACCTAAGCCCTTGGGGGCTCACATGAATATTAATTAAGCAACTTAATTATTTTCAACAACGTTTCAAAATGATTAAAAAAATGGATTCAAGTTTTGAAAGGGAATGCATGAGTTTTACGGGATATGCATATCAAACAGATAGTGGAGAGTTTATGAGTACACAAAACATAACATGATTTGAGATGTAAATGCTATCTTCTTTCTCTCATTTTTTGTGAGTGCAGGTTTGACCACAGACGAGAGAAACAATTACCTCCCTAAAACTCCCAATGTTAACCCATTTTACATTTTTACATAATCAAAATCCTACTAGAAACGTTCAATAAAATATTGAACATTAAACATTTTCATCTATTGAATGTTTATAAAAGTTTGATAACCCGCACACACAATAAAAGAGAAAGGAGATTGAAATAAGACATATATAAATAATGTTCAAACTATGCTACATTTAAATGGCAGATTCTTTATCCTATATTTGTATTTACAGTATTTTGATCCAGAGAAGGCAAACAAAAAAACCCCAGTGTCTAATAAGGGGAAAATTAAATTCCTTCCTGACTACAATAAGAATTCTCGCTGGTTCAACATCCTTCCCATGTTTACTTATTTGGTATGTCCCTGCATATAGTGGCGTTGGTAGACATGTGCAGGCCCCTGGCATCTCTCCCTCTCTTTGCTCTCTCTGCTCTTTTTCACTCTGCTCTCTTTGTTCTCTCTTCTCTCTCTCGCTGCTCTCTGCTGCTCTCTGCTGCGCTCTCTCTTTTCTCTCTCTTTGCTCTCTCTTTCTCTTATCTCTCTCTCTTTTCTCTCTTTGCCTCTCTTTGCTCTTTCTCTCTCTCTCTTTGCTCTCTCTCTGCTCTCTCTTTCTCTTTTCTCTCTCTATATTTTCTCTCTCTTTCTCTCTCTCTCTCTTTACTCTCTCTCTTTTGTTTCTTTACCTCTCTTTGCTCTCTCTCTCTCTCTCCTCTCTTTGCTCTCTCACTCTCTTTTTTCTCCTCTGCTCTGCTCTCTCCCTCTGCTCTCTCTTTGCTCTCTTTTCTCTCTCTCTCTTTGCTCTCCCTGCTCTTCTCTCTCTCTCTCTCTCTCTCTCTCTCTCTCTCTCTCTCTCTCTCTCTCTCTTTTCTCTTTCTCTCTGCTTTTTCTTTGCTCTCTCTCCGCTCTCTATCTTTTTTCTCTCTCACTCTGTTCCCTCTTTCTGTTCCCTCTCTCTGCGCTCTCTCCCTCCACTAAGGTAATGAAGTTGCTTTGTTTTTTCATAATATTGTATCAGGGGGTATCCAGAGCTGAATCACCCTGCTTCCTGAGTTACAGGCTCCATTATGGGGTGACGGTATCCCTCTGGTTTTTTAAACCCGATCACGTGTGCCTTGATACGGGAGAATTTAAACATGGCCACCAGTCTACCGGCACCCCATAATGGTATATATATATATATATGTGTATCCCCTGGCTACTATTCTACTATTAGCTGGCAGTAAACCCAGGTATTCACAGGTTTGCCAGAAGTTGGTATGGGGTTTTCCCCTTCACCTTTGGTACTGCACTTGAGTGACAGCAGAGTGTGGCACATCCCATTGTAGCTGGGACAACGGGGTGCCCGCCATCTGGCTGTACTTAAGGGCAGGACCGCCCTAAATTTGGAGTTTGTTCCTTCCCTCTGAGGAAGGCAGGTCACACGACTGGGTGCCTGAGATTGGGGCCTACCCATGTGCTTTTCCCTTTGGGTATGAGTGAGTGTGGACCATACCTCTGCCTCTGCTAGGGAGGTGGGGAAGAGCTAGGACGGCAGCGGGTGCCCTTGGCCTGTAGTGGTGGTACAGGGACCATCTTCAGTGTTAACTGAGCCAAGAGACTGTATCCAGACTGCTGAGTACCTGTTGTGTTACTGCAGACCGTAGTAATAAACCGTTCCTGTTTGCAATATACCTCCAGCCTGGTGTGTGATCTAACTGGGGGGAGAAGAAAACGTTCTACCGTGGGAGATCATCTCCATTTCCCTGGAGCCTACGGCAGATGGAGGCGCTGCACTGCTAAGTATCATGAGGGGTATGAACCCCAGAAGCCTGTTCCTGTGTCCCCAAGTCATAGCGGATGACTCAGCCCTCCTTTTGTCAGCAGGTACAGTATAAGCACCACCAATCCTGTAATGGCCTCTATCTGCGATTGGGGGGGGGGGGTTGGGAACACTGTTATAAATATATATATATACAGATATACCTTCAAACCTCTCTCCAAATAATATTTAACGTACAGTAGAGTGACACCAGTGTTCTAAAAGGAGTACGCCTGGAAGATATGTAAAGTATTTTTAAATGAGTCACGTCCCACACTTCCTGAAATGATTTCCAGAAGAACTACCTGACACCTTGTGAAGAATGGGGTAATGGTGTCAAGACTGCAAGAACCCCCACTTTGTTAACCCGATGGGCCATTAGTCTGGTGGCTGCAGAAATCTCACAGAAATGTTGCAGCATTACTGGGAGATTGCCACAGATTTTCCAATGCAAGTGTTTGGATACTCATGGCTGCACCTTTAGACCCAATCACATTTATTGACCATTGCTTCACATGTTCGGATATAATTTTCACTATGGACATTTGGGTTAACAATTTACAATTAGCAAAATTAAAACCCAGCTAGAAAATACCAAAATGAAACCATTTGAATGCCAAAATTAAAACATTTGAAGATCTAGAAAATAAAATCAAGTTGTTTAGTAAAGAATGCTTACATCTACTGTACCTCGGTATATGGCTGACGGTTTTGTGTTTTCATTAAAAAAAATGGTGGTTTTAGAATAATAAATGTTACCAAACATGCCTTCAAAACAAATTAATAATATGTGGAAAATTACTCAATTCTTCCTTTGTCATAAAATTATGCACACAAATACCACATGTAGCCCCGGTAAGGGATGGGGGCTATATATCTTTCTCCTGCTGGTGTAAGTCCTGCTAAGGGCAGGTCGCCAGTAGTTATCATGGGTTTTCCCCCCGCTTCAAGCCCTGCCTTGAGTGATGGAGGCAGGCCCCTGACTCTGTGTGCAGGCCTGAGACAGAGGGGAGGGCCTGCTGACATCATGAGGGGTGGGGCTGTCTAAACTTAGTCCTGCCTGTTCCTGTAGGTGACAGTTAGTTCTGTCCTGGGAGCAGGGAGAGCGAGTAGTGAACCACCACGGGAGACTCAGGCCCTCCTGTTCCTCAAAGGTATGCACCACCAATATGCATGTAGCCAGTCCTCACTACACCCTAGGGAACCAGTCTGCAACCGGGGGGGGGGGGGGGGGAGATGGGTTACACACACATTCTTAAAATCATGGACATAACTTATCCAGAGATATCTATAATGATAACAAAGAACCTGGAAAATAAAATAAACAAAGGAAAATGTTTCCTTACAAAATGTGGAGATCTCCAAGTACAGGGAGATGGTATAGGGTATTATGAGAAGGATGAAATGCAATGTTTACACTATGGGAGAGACAGAAATAGGCACATGGCAACCTGCAGAAAATATCATAATGCATGGCCACATCTCAAGGGCATATTTGCCTACAAAGAATATGTGAATCATCAAATAGTCAATTAAGTTATTGAGATAGCAAAAGATACCAAGGGGGGTTGATTATAGAGAGCCTATGATAATAGATTCAAGTGGAGCTCTCAACAAATCTAGTATAGTTTTAGATAAAAACAATCAAGCCATAAGGATTGATGTTACCACAGTATTTGATATAAAAAAACAAATAAACAAAAGATCACTTGAGTCAGCAAGCTTTGAAAAATGATTCCAATATTAAATATCTCAATAAAGAAATAAACTAATTTACACCTATACATACATTTTATATGTTGGTTTGGTCCTTGGATGCATAGGAGTGTGGCCCAAATCAAATAATATGCCTCTGAATAAACTAGGATTGACTAGGAAGCAATTCTTCAAAGACACATACATTTTTATATCTTTTTTTTTAAAATTTCCTTGTTATAATGTAGTTTTATATTGTATAGCTAATTAATAAAAAATGTTTTGATTTATCCTTTATCTAGTTTCAATTCATGGATAGATGGCTGCCACGTCCATGTATCTCTTTATTGATTCACCAATTTCTGTATTATACAGGCATGCCACAGCTTGTTCTTTGCCTCCCTTATCAATTTATTTTTTCAAAATTTTTACTTTTATTATTCACCAATTCACATCTTTAAAAAAAAATGTTTTTTCTAATATTCACATCTTCTTCACGTGTTCAGTTATTTCACTTTATTATTTGTAATCAAAAGTCATTTATTTATCAATCAATTGTTTATATTTTATTAACAAAACGTTTTATTATCCTCTATAAAATTTTTACATTTTTACATCCCCTCGAATTCAAGATCAATATTATTCAGTCTTCAAACCCATGGCTTTTAGTAGCCATGCAACATGTCTTATTTTATTTTATTTTATTACACTATTCGGGTAATTAATTAAGTGCACTCACACTATAGATCTTTAAAGCATACTGTAGCTTTGTGAATAGAATACTCAATATATTAAATTTCCAAGTATATGCAGATATAATGCTACATAAACACAACTGGTAAGTTCTCAATGTCAAAACAAACAGGCAATGGGGGAGCGTGGGATTAAAGAGGCATATGCAATAATAATTTTCATTGCTGGGAGAGACGGAGTTCGTTTTAAGAAAGTTACCAATCATTGTGTTTACTTACACATGGCCGTGTAAGTACCTCAGTATATTAAACCTATCCCCCATTTTTACCTAACTATTTGTGACTACTATTAGCATTATTATTGCATATGCCTCTTTAATCCCACGCTCCCCCATTGCCTGTTTGTTTTTATGTTTCTCTAAGGGCTCTGGATTAACCCTTTTCTGGGGTAGAAGCAGGAGGGATTCTATTGTTGGCTCAGAGCATCTTCTAGAGAGCCATAGTCGATGTGATTGCTTCACTGTAAGCCTATTTTTGTTTGTGACTCGAGGTAAGCGCCTGGTTTTTTCTACCTAGCAAGTTCTCAATGTCCCCTTAATGGGAAACTTCTTTCAGTGAATGCAGACAGTAATAAAAAGAAACACATAGTGGGGAAACAAACCTCTATCTTAATGTACAGTATGTATGCATGTATGTCTTTATATAGCACATTTAATGTACATACAGTAGCACTTCACAGCAGTAATACATGTGACAATCATATAAATAATAAATAATATAAATAAGACATAAAGGGGAGAAGTACTTCAGACATAAAAGTAAAATTTAGGAAAATGAGTCCCTGCTCCGAAGAACTTACAATCTAATTTGTAGGTATAAAGAACGTACAGAGACAGTAGGAAGGTGTTCTGGTAAGTGTGTCTGCAAGGGGCCAAGGTTAAATTATGAGGTGTTAATTATCAGCCATGGAGCTACTCATATGTTCCTTAAGCAGGTGTGTTTTAAGGTGGGTCTTAAGATGGATAGAGAGGTTGCTAGCCGGATATTAAGGGGAAGGGCATTCCAGAGGTGTGGGGCAGTCAGTGAGAAGTGTTTAAGGCGGGAGAGGGCTTTAGATAGAAAAATTGTAGAGTGATGACATCCTTGAGCAGAACGCAAGAGTCGGGATGGTGTATAGCGAGATATTAGGGCTGAGTTGTAAGGAGGAGCAGAAGAGTATATAGCTTTAAAAGTGAGGAGTGAGTGTGTGATACAGGATTTGATATGAAGCCAGGAGAGGGATTTCAGCAAGGGAGATGCTGAGACAGATTTTGGAAAAAGTAGAGTGATACTGGTAGCAGCATTTAGGATAGATTGAAGGGGAGAAAGGTGAGAGGCAGGAGGGTCAGGCAGCAGGAGGTTAAAATAGTCGAGAGGGGAGAGAATGAGGGTCTGTGTCAGAGTTTTGCAGTCGAGAAACAAGGAAGGGGTGTACCTTGGTAATATTGCGGAGGAAAAATCGACAGTTTTTTGCTATCTTTTGAATGTGAGAAGAGAATTTGAGGGAGGAGTCAAGTGTGACCGCTAGGCAGCGTGCTTGGGCTACTGGGTGAATGATAGTACTTCCAACAGTAATGTGGAAGGAGGAAATAGGGCCAGGTTTGGGAGGAAGTATGAGGAGCTCTGTTTTTTGCCATGTTAAGTTTAAGTCGGCGTAGGGCCATCCAGGATGAAATACTGTAGCAGAGAGACATTCAGAAATTTAGTCTGAACAGCAGATGTAAGCTCGGGGGTAAAAAAGTACATTTGTGTGTCATCAGCATAGAGGCGATATTTGAACCCAAGAGATGTGATTAGGTCACCTAGAGAGAGTGTGTAAAGAGAAAAGAGAAGGGGTCCCAGGACAGAGCCCTGATGTGCCCTCAGAGAGAGAGATCAATAGAGGAGGAAGTGTTTGCAAAAGAGACACTGAAAGTATGATGGGAGAGGTAAGAGGAGATCCAGGATAGATCTTTGTTCCGAATGCCAAGAGTATGGAGAATGTGAAGGAGAAGAGGGTGGTTCACAGTATCAAATACTTCAGAGAGATCGAGTAATATGAGCAGAGTGTAATGACCTCTGTCTTTAGCAGCATGGAGGTCATTAGTTATTTTACTGAGGGCTGTTTCAGTGGAGTGAGCAGTGAGGAAGCCAGATATTAGAGGGTCTAGGAGAGAAAAGGTGTTGAAAAAATGGAGCAAGCGAGAGAATACAAGACGTTCAAGGAGTTTAGAGGCAAAAGGCAGGAGGGAGACAGGTTGATAGTTAGAAAGACAAGTAGGTCAAGCTTGCTGTTTTTGAGT
Organism: Ascaphus truei; assembly: GCF_040206685.1. Taxonomy (NCBI): domain Eukaryota; kingdom Metazoa; phylum Chordata; class Amphibia; order Anura; family Ascaphidae; genus Ascaphus; species Ascaphus truei. The sequence continues at coordinate 524,020,697 of NC_134483.1, read as the reverse complement.
AATGGTATGACTGTTGCATGTTTGAAGAAAGAGGGAAAGGTACCAGAATTGAGGGAGGGGTTAAAATGTGTGTGAGTGTAGAGATTATCGTAGGAGTGTGACGGGGAGGGGTGCCAAGCGAGTAATAAAGGGGTCACCGTCTGGGAGGTGAGGGGTTAACCTGAAATGTACGTACAATACATATGTTCCCCTGCTTCATAACCAAAAGGTGTGTCCCCTGATTATCCTATTCCCACATTTAGAGGGAATTAATTTATTTTTATTCCCCTGCCTCATGGCAAACTGTTTTATTTGCTAGATATGTATATTGGTACAATTATTGGAGTTTGTACCTTTGCAGTGTATGCAGCAACCACATACACTGGGATCCAGGCAGGAGGGAAAGGGTTTATGTTAATTTTGTGTTTATGGCCCTTTGTCCCTTTTCCCGCCTTTGCAGGCTCCATTTTGCAGTCTCTCCATAGGTCGCCATTACAGCCCCATGTAACCGTATGGAGATTCCGGCGATTTGGGACTGTTATCATAGAAGACCTGCAGGTGGCGCCCGAGAGGAGGAGCGGCGGTTCCCCATTGAAAGTCAATGGAGCCATTCATTTCAATGAGGATTCCTCGAAGCCGACCTCCAGGAACAGGTTGGCAGCCATCCAAACCGCAAACCGCAAAAGCGGATACAATATCTTAAAGAGAGCATTGATCACTCCCCGGTCAAGGTCAGGTTCAATTGGCGTGGGAAACTTATGTTCTAGGGCACCCAGGAATAAAATTATTTTTGCCCCTAGACCCTAGGAACCCCCTCACACGACCCCAACCGGGTCCGAGAGTTAATGACCCCAGTAAAGTGTCGCGCTCATTATAAGGGTCACACCATGGACTCTAATGGCGGAGGTAAAAGCCGCGAGTAAAAACGGCTAAGTCAGAATGAGCAGAAACCTGGAACCCTTAACTCCAGTTCTGTTCAACCTAGAGAGCTGAGATTCGGCCACCATGTAGTCCTAGTTCCGGCAGGATTGCATGGCAAATAGCGACCCTCTTCGGGCAACAGAACAGAGTCAGGGTAATGGTAAAGTTTGGGTTTCTGCCATTGACTTGAATGGTGGAAAAAAGCCTCTTTGGAAAATGTGCTTTTAAAACTGTAATTCTGTATCTCTGGTTCGATGGGTCACAGCGAGCTAAAACTTGGCCACCATGGAGAGTCCCCTCCGGCATGAGGGTCTGGCAAGTTTCAACCTGCTCGGCCCAGCTGAACGGAAGGCTAGAGCCCATATGGTATGTTAATGCTCAGGAGGGAGACAAGTGATTTACAATAAGCCCCCTGATCAAAGGCTCCCCCACCCTGCTTGTGTATGCTAGAACAAAGCAGATTAGGACGTGGATACTTGTGATAAGTGTTCTGTTTCACACCTTGGGACAAAGGTTTTCCTGTCCCAAGCAGACTAGGCGACACCAGTCTTGTGGGAGGGGGGCTAGGGAAATGAGCCCATGATTAGAATAATGCCCACCCAGGAGGCAGGTACTACCTTGCTTCTCACGTGAGCTGGCAAGGGGTCATTGGGTGGAGGTAATTGAGAACCAATGCCTTGCACCCAATGTTAATGTATTGGGCTGGAATAACATATAAACCAGTGTAAACCCTATACCCATTGTCTTAAAGTTTTTGGTCTTCGTTGTGACTTTGTTTTGTATCCTGAATGAATTGCCAATCCTGTACCTGATTGCTTCATTGTCCAACCCATAAGTAAGTGTCCATATTCTGTGTGTTATTTGTATATTTTGTGTGTTCACCTTCTTTAAGGAATAAACTATATTTATCATATCATAGTCGCATTCAATTCAACCCAGATATTTTGGTGTGTATTATATAGCCTTGTACTAGCTACCGTGATAAGGAGCAAGAGGTTTTAGGAGATGGGGGGAATGGGGTCAAGAGGGCAGGTGGTAGAGGGAGAAGAGGAGATCATCAACGACACATCCTCCTCTGTGACAGCGATTAAGAGTCAAGGAATGCAGGAGGAGAGTTAGGAAGAGGTGCAGGATGGGGGGAGGATTCAGAAGGGATGGCCTGACGTATGGATTCCACATTTTCCTTGAAATAGTCATCAAAGTCCTGAGGTGAGATGGAGGAACAAGAACAGGCATCAGAGGGTGGTCTGATTAGGGAGTCAAGGGCAGAGAAGAGTCGGTGTGGATTAGACTTGTGCGTGTAGATTAGTGAAGAAAAGTAGGATTAACTACTAAGAGAGGGCAGAGTTGATACAGGATAGCATATATTTGTAGTGAAGGAAGTCTGCGAGAGTGTGAGAGTTCCTCCAAAGGCGTTCAAAGGAACGAGTGCAGGAACACAGAATGCGCGTGTGGGAATTTAGCCATGGTCTGGGGTTAAAAGGGCGAGAACGGCAGAGAAAAAGTGGGGCATGTAGATCAAGAGAACAGGATATGGCAGAGTTGTAGTTCCTGACCAGGTTGTCAGGGTCTGGAGCAGAGCTGAGAGAGGAGAGGGAAGAGTGTAAAGTGGAATAAAAAGCTGTTAGGTTAATAGAGCGCAGGTCTCTGCAGAACCGTGGGTTAGATTGAGGTGGAGAAGGGGAGAAGTTAGAGAGAGAAAATGAGATGAGGTGATGTTCAGAAAGAGGAAAATGGGAAATGGAGAAATCAGAGAGAGAAAGTGTTTAATGAAAACCAGGTCTAGTTAGTAGCCATCCTTGTGGGTGTTTGCTGGAGTCCACTGTTGAAGGCCAAAAGAAGAGGTTGGAGAGAGAAAGCAAGAAACCAAAGGGAGAGAGGTGTCATCAATATGGCAGTTGAAGTCCCCAAGGAGAAGAACGGGGGAGTCTGAGGAGAGAAAGAAAGAGAGCCATGATTCAAAGTGAGAGAGAAAGACAGAAGCGGGATGAGTATTGGTAAGTTGGCGATAGATGACCGCCACATGGACAGGAAGAGGAGAGAAAAGCTGAACAGCGTAAGCCTCAAAGGAGGGAAAAGCAAGAGAGAGAGGATTAGGAAGGGTACGGTAGCGGCATATATAAAGATGAGGACATCAGTCTTGAAAAATAAATGTTGTACTTTGGCTTGCATATACAAATAAAGTAATACATACAAAAAGAAATTGCATAAAGTGACCTAGTGAAAAAATAGAAAAACACTTACATAGTTGACAAATTCGCTAAAAGAGACTCTCTGTTTCTTGGCTCTTGACAAAGGGCTATTGCCCGAATCATCGAGCCTCTTCAGGTGAGTTTGTCAACTTAATAACTATTTTCTATATTTGCACTAGGTAACTTTATGCAATTACTGTTTGTATATATTACCTTGTTTGTACTGTATAAGACTGGTGTCCTTCTCATCTTCATATGGTTAAGATAGAGACTTGTTTCCATGCTATTTGTTTCTGTATTTTATTGCAATAACAAGGCTTGTTAAACGTCTCAAAGGCTGTTCGCCTATAGATAATAACTAGATATGACAGATGGCTGATTAACTGGACATAAAATATAACAAGAAGGGGCAAGATTTATTCATATACAAAGGTAGCCAAATGCCTCCTAATATAATTAGTAACGAGCATGAATGGCTGAATGAGATTCCGACTGTCCCTCTTACTATCTAGTGAAACAACAACCAAGGGACCTGGCTTGGTGCAATGAGTGCCTAACAAAGATCCTAATGGGCTTCACTCTGTCGGTATCTGTGAAAATACATGAGAGGTGTAGGATAAGTGGGAGGCCTTGGCACCACCAATGAAATATCAGTACTCTTAGGTCGCCTAGTTGTGATGTCAGTGGTCTGCGGCAAATACTGTGGTCAGTCTCCCTGATGCTTCGGCATCCCGTTCCAATTCTATGCACACTTGTTGCATTTCCTCTATTGCCTGACAGAACTATGATCACCAGACTAGTATCTTCTACTTTTATGGTGTACAACTTTTTAACCACTGAGCTGAGGTTAGTGTGTAACTTGGGAGTTTGGTGATAGAGGACATGCCTTCAATTAGCGATCTCTACTGATTGTCAACCTTATTGTGAGCCTACTCGCACACCCAGAGGCTGCTAGGCGTCCCTGCAGCATCCACTATGAGAGCAGCTTTCCCTTTTCCCATTTCCAATAGTCAGTGAGTTATACAGGGATATCCTGTGACTACCTCCGAACCAACAGCACAATGTGAGATTGTCATTGTGTATGAATATTACTAGAATATAGGCTAGTTTCTTCCTTAGGCACTGCTAGATTTGTATATCACCACATCTACTGTACCCTCTCACGTTGACTGCTATAGGCAGCACGCCATTACAAAGCCACACATCTACCTTACCCTTGCTTTTAATATTTTTTCCTGTTATAACCCTTCCCCATTATTTTATGTATGTGTAATAAAAGTTATTTTTTAACTCATTCACCACTTACTATCTGTCAGACTGTTTATGAGTGCACTCAATAGGAGCTTTCTTCTCTTTCTATCTTTTACATATTATTACCCTTAGTGCACCTTACCAGGGCTGCCAACAGAAATCATAGGGCCCAAGACAAATGAAAAGAGCAGGGCCCACCCCCTCCTCCCGAACCCATAGCGCACCTACCGCAAAAAAAAAAATTTTAGCGCGCAACTTTTACTTAACTGTTTTCTTCTTATTGTAATACGGAAAAAAAAACATTACAATGCAATCTGTTTATTTGCATATTTTCAACAAAAGACAAAGATAGCCAATGCTACATCCAATGTGACAAAAGGCCTGGGGGGATTCAGTATGGGACTGGGGGGGAGGGAGTTAAGTATGGGCCTGGGGGGGGTAAGTATCGGTGGGTGACTGAAAGCCTGGGTGGGTAACTGACTGACTGCCTGGGTGGGTCGGTGACTGTCTGCCTGGGTGGCTGAGTGACTGGGATGGTGACTTGTTGAGTGGGTGACTGGATGGGTGGGTGATTGGGTGGGTGACCTTGACTGAGTGACTGGGTGGGTGACTGAGTGACTGGGTGGTTGGGTGGGTGGGTGACTGAGTGACTGTATGGGTGGTTGACTGACTAACTGCCTGGGTGGGTGACTAACTGCCTGGGTGGGTGACTGAGTGACTGCCTGAGTGGGTGACTGAGTGACTGTGTGGGTGACTGGGTGAGTGGGTGACTGAGTGGGTGGGTGGGTGACTGAGTGACTGGGTGGGTGGGTGACTGAGTGACTGGATGGGTGACTGAGTGACTGGGTGGGTGGGTGGGTGACTGAGTGACCACTGAGTGACTGGGTTGACTGAGTGACTGGGTGCCTGGATTGGTGGGTGGGTGACTGAGTGACTGGGTGCCTGGATTGGTGGGTGACTGAGTGACTACCTGGGTGGCTGGGTGAGTTACTGCCTGGGTAAATGACTGCCTTGGTGGGTGGGTGAGTGACTGCCTGGGTGGGTGCTGCTTCCTTGTTCCTTACCCGCAAGATGCTTCCCCCCGCCCCAATCCCCGCGGCTGCTGCCCGGGGCAGGGTCGCGCGGGGAGGGGAGGGGGGGGTGCGGGTGGTAGGCGGCTGGGGAGGTGAGACTGGCCGGCTAATTCTGTGGGAGCATTTACCTCTCCTTGACCCCTGGGCAGGATGCTGGTGCGGGGGGAGCTGGGGAGACGGGTGTGGGGGGAGCTGGGTTGGTGGGCGCACCACGGCTCTTCCCCTCCATCCCATGTTGAGAGCGGGGGGGAGTGGGCCCACAGGCAGCAGGCCGGACACCCTGCTTTCCCTGCGCATGCGGATCGGCAGCATTTTTTTTCCTGACTTTTTTTTTTATAAAACTGGCACAGCTGCGCAAGGGGCCCTGGACGCCCACCCCGGCAAACCCCCCCTCTTGGCACCTTACCATTTCCCATTTTTTACTTTAGGTTGCAGCAAGCACTTTCTTGGTTATATTAATCTTCAGTGCACCTATGCTTGGTATAGATTGTTGTTTCCTATAGTATCCTTCACTGACAAAGCATCATTCTCACTACAAGTGTATTTGTGGTTGTCTATGTTAACAACATTAGAAAAAGTACTATTCTTGTTGTAAAAACAAATGGATTTTCAATTACTTTCTTTGTTACATCACATACCTGTACGCCAATTTATCTTTTTCTGCTTTGATCTTGTGAGATTCCAGACACCAAAATCTATGAAGTTCTTAAATAATTACTGTAAATTTGACATATATACCATTTATTTTGAGAAAAAGCAGATGGTTGTATCTGTCTCTAATTCAATAACTGTAAAAAATCTGTATTTTCAATCATTCAGCAGATGTGCTTTGATTCCTCTCGTGTATCTATACGGATGCATTTTTTATTATGGAAAGGTTATGACATTACAATCTCTAATTACCTGGAAATAAACATATTGATCTTGAGATACTTATATAAGTTCAGCAAAAACAGTTATAACGATGAAAGGCTATGGCAACCACATTTATTTTACATTTCAGATTTTATTAAGCATATTCAAATTAAAAAGTCCTGCTTTTCATATTAATTGAAAATAGTATTTACATTTTGCCAAAGTTATCTTGTAAAGTTCCAATGCAAAAAAAGACCACTGACAATACCGTCCGCTTAAATTCTGTTATTTAGATAAGGTATGCTGTATACATTTTAATTTACTTTAACATTGTATACAATTGGGTTATTTATTAACCTGTGATTGTTCCGATCTGATGAAATAATACAGAAACTGCCAAAGTCAATAGAAGTTTTGGTGCAAATTTGCACTATCAAAGTTTTGCGATTAACCCCCACTGTATCTGTGTATTTATTCTTCACAAGGAAAACATTTACAATCCTAATCCTTGTTTTATCTAGATTAAACAATATATATTACAATCAACCTCTGCTACAATAAGACTTTAAGATAACCTATGGTTAGTGAAGGGCTCTGATTAAAACAAATTACTGTAAGTATAAGGGCATTCAAATTATAGAAACAGATGCAGTAACATGTAAACATTCCATCACTGATTTCAATGTTGAAGAGAAATTTGGAAGAGGAGTCTTGATAGAAAATGTCACGGTTTGGCTGGGTTAATTTGGAGCAGATGACACTGTGCATCATATTTTCAATGAAGTTGCAGGAGAATGCCAAGAGTTAAAGGGAGAGACACAGGAGAATGCCGGAAGTCGCCACACCATGCCGACGGTAAGTCTTTCAGTATGTTAGTATACTCACAAGTCTTTTCCCAGTTACTCGCCAGGCACTGCAGTGGCATTAAGCATGAAGTATGGGAAGGCACCCACCCTGAGTGTCTGGCTTCAGCTTAATGCAAACAAAGACAATTGATTAATCAAACAGAATACTCACCTGTCTTTTTCTACCAGACACTGCAGTCTTTACTCGCCAGGCGTTTCAGGTGCATTAAACATGAATCATGGGAATGACCCCCAGCCCTCCCCCTGAGCATCTGGTCCTGAGATAGGTGGGACTTGTCCACTGTAACAAAAGGTTTCAATACATTCTTGTAATACACTGAAAACATGTATTTTACAGAGCCACTGTCCTTACTGAATGTCGCAAATGCACTGGTTTTGATTATTGTCTTGGAAGAACTAGTGACCCAATGTGAAGAATATAGAAATGTATGGGGCTGCCGACTGAGAAATAATTACCTCCTGGAAGTAGGTTTAATCCATAACACCAAGATATGCAATAAACATTTCCACTGTTTCAGCTCATGGGAATAGGGACAAAGTCACATTACTGTAGTTACTGTTCACAACACTGAAACCGAAGTGTGCTTACCATCAAATATAACTGTAGATCATGGTCCAAGCCTAGTTATTGTCCAACAAACATACAGTATGAGTCAATGATTTTATTGAAGTTTAATGGGAATACTACTTTTTTTCTGAATGCCATTGTGGAAAATCATTCCAGGTTAACTGATGTTTCATCAGAAAATATGCTGAGACAAGAGCAGCACTCCAGAGGACTAATGAAAAATAAAAAGATGTATTGATTCCAATCGATGTTTTGGTCATCTTGGGAAATGCACCATCCGGGGTTTGGAAGGGCTGGAACCTCTGCTGCTTGGTTCTGGCAATTGCCCTTTGGAGCTTGGCAAGTTCCAGCTGTTGCCTTAGGCCAGCCGCATATCTTCCCCTTACATCCTCACGTACTGCAGCATATTTTGCTTCTTTAGCTGCTTGATTTTCTCTTTCTGCTGCACACTTTCACCCCAGCAAGTCAGTGACTGCAAGAAAGAAAAGGGCCCTGTAGTTTAGAGGTAGGGAGTTAAGGTTCGGTGGGAGGTGTTTTTTTTTTTTTTACATTTTGTTTAATAATTTTTTTTTTTTTTATGTGAAAAACATAATGTTGAATTTGTGCATTAAATGTATGTTTCCATCTGCAACAATCTAACTGAGGCTCTCAAAGCTGCCACCAGTCTAACTTCTTTCAAAACTACAGCTGTCTTACATTTTAATTTGGTCTGTAGCTGTTACATACAGTATACGCCAATAACATATTATATTTAACAGTTCATGAAATGTCTGTAAATATAATGTATAACCCTGTTCATTTAATTTAACTGTGTATTGTCATCATAACTCTGTACCCAGGACATACATTGAGTTACCTCTCATTTTCAAGTATTGCCTCCTGGTAAAACATTTTATGAATAAATAAAATGTCTAGGGAGAGTTCGGAGTAGTTAAGTGCACATTTCAGAGGGTCCCATTTGCCACACAAGCCTTCATACATTATTGGTACCACTTCTAACCCTGAACGGGTTCCAGATGGATTTTTTTTTTTTTTTGGAACATGTGAGTCGCTTCCAGTACAATAAGTCCATCTAGGTGATTGACGGGTGTGTTTCAAATAACTTTCTTCATTTCCATGTACAGTAGTAGGTGTCTCTTTCTGTGGTGGTGCTATTGGTAGATTTTAGTCTGTATTACCATTTGTACTTTAGATAGCAACAGAGGAGAAAGTGCAGCTTCACTGGCTGAGGTTCCTGTAATCAAAAAAGAGTCAGACTAGTCAGGTAATGTTCAATACAAAATGTAATAGAACTGAATATGGTATAAAAACGCATATCAATAATTTTTACTTTGAATGCATACAGTACATGTGTTCTGCTGTACAGTAAGTAATAGAAGAGGGGGAGCGTGGGGGACAAGACAGGTGGAGAGGGGTTGAAGAGAGAGAGAGAGAGGGGAGTTTAAATAAGGAGGGTAGTGAGTTAAGGGTTGGTTATTAAGAGATATACATACAAAGTTCAACAATATAAACATAATGTCAGGGCTCGACAAATGCACTCGTCCACTCGCCTGGGGTGAGTGCATTTTATCCGCTGGCGAGACTTACTGGTGGCGTTTTGCAGCATCTCCCGGCATTCTCATGCGTCTCCTCCTTAACTCTCAGCATTCTCCTGCAGCTTCCATGTTAATGGCTGCACAGCGACAAATGACTCTGCAATGCCATGACAAGGGGACGCTACATGACGCCACAATATCACGCAGCGTCAAGTTACCATGGCAACTTGATGCCACGTGACGTTGAGACTCCACGTAGCATCCCATTGTCATGGCAACGTGTCGTCATTTGACACTGTGCATCATATTTTCAATGAAGTTGCAGGAGAATGCCAAGAGTTAAAGGGAGAGACAAAGGAGAATGCCGGAAGTCGCCACACCATGCCGACGGTAAGTCTTTCAGTATGTTAGTATACTCACAAGTCTTTTCCCAGTTACTCGCCAGGCACTGCAGTGGCATTAAGCATGAAGTATGGGAAGGCACCCACCCTGAGTGTCTGGCTTCAGCTTAATGCAAACAAAGACAATTGATTAATCAAACAGAATACTCACCTGTCTTTTTCTACCAGACACTGCAGTCTTTACTCGCCAGGCGTTTCAGGTGCATTAAACATGAATCATGGGAATGACCCCCAGCCCTCCCCCTGAGCATCTGGTCCTGAGATAGGTGGGACTTGTCCACTGTAACAAAAGGTTTCAATACATTCTTGTAATACACTGAAAACATGTATTTTACAGAGCCACTGTCCTTACTGAATGTCGCAAATGCACTGGTTTTGATTATTGTCTTGGAAGAACTAGTGACCCAATGTGAAGAATATAGAAATGTATGGGGCTGCCGACTGAGCAATAATTACCTCCTGGAAGTAGGTTTAATCCATAACACCAAGATATGCAATAAACATTTCCACTGTTTCAGCTCATGGGAATAGGGACAAAGTCACATTAACATATACTGTAGTTACTGTTCACAACACTGAAACCGAAGTGTGCTTACCATCAAATATAACTGTAGATCATGGTCCAAGCCTAGTTATTGTCCAACAAACATACAGTATGAGTCAATGATTTTATTGAAGTTTAATGGGAATACTACTTTTTTTCTGAATGCCATTGTGGAAAATCATTCCAGGTTAACTGATGTTTCATCAGAAAAAATGCTGAGACAAGAGCAGCACTCCAGAGGACTAATGAAAAATAAAAAGATGTATTGATTCCAATCGATGTTTTGGTCATCTTGGGAAATGCACCATCCGGGGTTTGGAAGGGCTGGAACCTCTGCTGCTTGGTTCTGGCAATTGCCCTTTGGAGCTTGGCAAGTTCCAGCTGTTGCCTTAGGCCAGCCGCATATCTTCCCCTTACATCCTCACGTACTGCAGCATATTTTGCTTCTTTAGCTGCTTGATTTTCTCTTTCTGCTGCACACTTTCACCCCAGCAAGTCAGTGACTGCAAGAAAGAAAATGGCCCTGTAGTTTAGAGGTAGGGAGTTAAGGTTCGGTGGGAGGTATTTTTTTTTTTTTTTACATTTTGTTTAATAATTTTTTTATTTTTTATGTGAAAAACATAATGTTGAATTTGTGCATTAAATGTATGTTTCCATCTGCAACAATCTAACTGAGGCTCTCAAAGCTGCCACCAGTCTAACTTCTTTCAAAACTACAGCTGTCTTACATTTTAATTTGGTCTGTAGCTGTTACATACAGTATACGCCAATAACATATTATATTTAACAGTTCATGAAATGTCTGTAAATATAATGTATAACCCTGTTCATTTAATTTAACTGTGTATTGTCATCATAACTCTGTACCCAGGACATACATTGAGTTACCTCTCATTTTCAAGTATTACCTCCTGGTAAAACATTTTATGAATAAATAAAATGTCTAGGGAGAGTTCGGAGTAGTTAAGTGCACATTTCAGAGGGTCCCATTTGCCACACAAGCCTTCATACATTATTGGTACCACTTCTAACCCTGAACGGGTTCCAGATGGATTTTTTTTTTTTTTTGGAACATGGGAGTCGCTTCCAGTACAATAAGTCCATCTAGGTGATTGACGGGTGTGTTTCAAATAACTTTCTTCATTTCCATGTACAGTAGTAGGTGTCTCTTTCTGTGGTGGTGCTATTGGTAGATTTTAGTCTGTATTACCATTTGTACTTTAGATAGCAACAGAGGAGAAAGTGCAGCTTCACTGGCTGAGGTTCCTGTAATCAAAAAAGAGTCAGACTAGTCAGGTAAGGTTCAATACAAAATGTAATAGAACTGAATATGGTATTCTGGCGAGACTTACTGGTGGCGTTTTGCAGCATCTCCCGGCATTCTCATGCGTCTCCTCCTTAACTCTCAGCATTCTCCTGCAGCTTCCATGTTAATGGCTGCACAGCGACAAATGACTCTGCAATGCCATGACAAGGGGACGCTACATGACGCCACAATATCACGCAGCGTCAAGTTACCATGGCAACTTGATGCCACGTGACGTTGAGACTCCACGTAGCATCCCATTGTCATGGCAACGTGTCGTCATTTGACACTGTGCATCATATTTTCAATGAAGTTGCAGGAGAATGCCAAGAGTTAAAGGGAGAGACACAGGAGAATGCCGGAAGTCGCCACACCATGCCGACGGTAAGTCTTTCAGTATGTTAGTATACTCACAAGTCTTTTCCCAGTTACTCGCCAGGCACTGCAGTGGCATTAAGCATGAAGTATGGGAAGGCACCCACCCTGAGTGTCTGGCTTCAGCTTAATGCAAACAAAGACAATTGATTAATCAAACAGAATACTCACCTGTCTTTTTCTACCAGACACTGCAGTCTTTACTCGCCAGGCGTTTCAGGTGCATTAAACATGAATCATGGGAATGACCCCCAGCCCTCCCCCTGAGCATCTGGTCCTGAGATAGGTGGGACTTGTCCACTGTAACAAAAGGTTTCAATACATTCTTGTAATACACTGAAAACATGTATTTTACAGAGCCACTGTCCTTACTGAATGTCGCAAATGCACTGGTTTTGATTATTGTCTTGGAAGAACTAGTGACCCAATGTGAAGAATATAGAAATGTATGGGGCTGCCGACTGAGCAATAATTACCTCCTGGAAGTAGGTTTAATCCATAACACCAAGATATGCAATAAACATTTCCACTGTTTCAGCTCATGGGAATAGGGACAAAGTCACATTAACATATACTGTAGTTACTGTTCACAACACTGAAACCGAAGTGTGCTTACCATCAAATATAACTGTAGATCATGGTCCAAGCCTAGTTATTGTCCAACAAACATACAGTATGAGTCAATGATTTTATTGAAGTTTAATGGGAATACTACTTTTTTTCTGAATGCCATTGTGGAAAACCATTCCAGGTTAACTGATGTTTCATCAGAAAATATGCTGAGACAAGAGCAGCACTCCAGAGGACTAATGAAAAATAAAAAGATGTATTGATTCCAATCGATGTTTTGGTCAGTCACATAGACCTTTGTCAAAGGTCTAAGTGACTGTTACGCCGGTGCTGCCCACAGACCAGACCCGTCCCCGTGCTGAAGGGGGAGGTAGGAATACACGCACCCGCAGCAAAGGGAGCGTGTCTGGAGTGTGGTATTAAGCGTTGCCAGGCCAGATGTAATTAACGTAGACAATACTTGCCGGTACCGGGTATAGGAGTAGAATAGTGATTGCCTTGCTCAGGTCAGGGAGCAGAGAGATGAGGAAGGTTGAAGTCCAAGCCGTGATCGTGGGATGCCAGAGTATACGTAGTACAAGGAGAGCCGAAGTCGAGAGCCAAAGGGGGTAGTCGTACGAGCCGTGTCAAAACCTGTAGTAACCGAGAGTACACCAAACACTTCCATACAGAGACAATATCGAGCGATGAGTGAGGGCTCAGAGATGCTAGATATGGCTGGGCTGACCAATCAGGGATGGAGGCGGGTCAGGAGGACAGCAGGGAGCCTCTCTGGATAGGTGTGGCTGATACAACCCAGGTGAGCACTGGTAGCTCTCTGATTACACCCGTGTGGTGTACGGGGGCGGAGTCTCACAGCAGGAGTGGAAGTAGAAGAGTGGAAGTAGAAGAGTGGATGCTGGGCGTGCGCTCTGTAAGCTGCATGTGCACGCGACCAGCATTGGAGGAGAACACACGTGTGCGCGCGGGACGGAGGACCCGCGCCTGCCACTGAGAAGGAGGAGGAGTTGTGGGGTCGCCGAGAGGAGGGGCCCTGTGGCGACGGAGGAGCTGACGGCCCATGTAGGCAGGCAAGCAGAGGTTACGTTGCGCGCCCTGAGTCTCCCTGAGGGTAGTCTGTGTGTTGCGCAGACGGTGCTGAGACATCAGATTCCTAACAGTGACTGACCGAAACGTCAATTCTCTTTAATAAATTGTCATTTTGCATTAGTCCTCAGGAGTGCTGCTCTCTTCCCTGCATATATAGGAGATTTGTACTTGTTACTATTCAAGCCAGTTGGCTTTGGGCCCCCCAGGAATATTTTGCAATACAGTGTCCAGAGAGTGCATCTTATCCTCTCCCATCTACTCATCAAAACATATAACATCCTGAACTTTCCTCAATTGTCAATCCATGCACATGCTTGGTCAACTCTTTGAATCTTTTTGTCATAACATATTGGATGCACTCTGCAAAAATATTATCAAAAGTGGTTAGAATGGGAATATTGTATAAATATTATTATTGTTTATTTCTCATGCATCAACATACTCCGCAGTGGGCTACAATGGGGGTAGAGAGTATATTACATAAACAGAATGACATACCAAATAAAGACAAACAAATGCAAACGGATACAAGAAAGGTAACGAGAGTCCTGCTTGTGATAGTTTACAATCTAGAGGGAGTAAGGGACAATGTTGGAACACCAGGTAAAGTGGCTGCTCATTGTCTCAGTGTGGGACGGATTATGCCTTAGGGTGGCATATGTTCCAACCGCACATCTAATCCCATTAAGAAGACAAAGACGTGATCTCGAACTGAATGAAGCACTGATTCAAGAACCTTCGGCAACCATGCAGATCTCCAGCATAGCGGTTAGGAATCGAGAGTCAGGGTTCAGAAGTCGTGGACAGAGACATAAGGGTAGGCGTAGAGGAGCTAGGACCCGACGGAACGGAGTAGGAAGAGAGGCTTGCGCCTGGAGAGAGAGGAAAGGTTCTGTTGTAGCATGTCCATATGTCAGTTGTTCTGTTCAAGATATTTCTCTATTTTAGAGAACATGTTGGCGTGCTGAGACCTCTAAAGGTAAGAAAAAACATTGCATGTATGTTATTTTTCTTTTGCAGGTTTTTTCATTGTATTATTATTGTATTTCATTTTTTGATTGCCCATTGATTGCAAATATATTTATGTAGGCCCCTTTAGAGCTTTACATACATAAATACATACATACATACAGTACATACACACATACATACAGTGACAAGCAATTGTTTGTTTTGGCATATGCTATCTTTTATGTATTTTAAATGTTTTTTGGTACTTTGTTATTTATTTTTTATGCTATTTATTTTGTGTTTTGATTTTGTATGATGGCATTTTTTGTGATGTTTTCTGTTCATTATTTCTGGCTGCTTTTTGGTGTTTGCTTTTTAATATTGGATTATTTTTGGTATTTTGATTTTGAATGATGGTGTTTATTTGGAGCTTTCTTTTATTAATGGTTTTGTTTTGGTGTTTTCATAGTTAAATCTGGTGTTTATCTTGTATTTGATTCATTGATTGCTGGTAATTTAGTTTACTTGTTTATTGTTTATTTATTTGGTGATTATTTTTATGACATTGGATAATGTTGGTGGTTGTTTATTTTGTAGGTTGACCTTTGAATGGCATAGTGTTAAATCATGCCCATATTGTATGGGCATGATGTACCCACTTTGCCAATCATTTGGTTTAATGGCATTTGTAATGTGTTTAATTTTCTATGTAACGTGTTTTATTTTGGGCCTGTTTTTTGTTTGCAAAACCATTTATTGCTATTGTGGTAAATCAGGCCCATATTATACTGTATGAGCATGATGTACCAACTGTACCAAGAGGGTGGTGGTAGTTTCCTAGGGAGTGTGGTTAGGCCTCCCGTGTGGGTAGAGGGAGAGGGTGGGTTAACACCTTAATTACTATAGTGATTACTAACCGCTATGGTGATTAAGGGGTTAGGGGCCATTAGATTGTATTTTTGATTACATTGTTTCTGGCATCGGAGGACATGGACGATGATGAGGATGAGATGGCCTTCATCGTGGCAGATTGGCAGGGGTGAGTGCATGTTTTCTTTTCTTTTTTTCTGCTTGTTAATGTTTTATTTTATATGGGTAAATGACTTATATCCATATCTGGATAATAGTAATTTTGCCCATTACTGTACTGTATCTGTTATGAGGGAGGGAGGAGGGTGTTATTTTAATGTTATAGTCAATTTTTTGGGGGGGTACAGGATTGATGGGGACCGCCGTAAACCTGCGGGAACAACCCGAGGACCCCCAGAACTCTGCGGGGACATCCCGATGGCCCCACCCAACCTATAGTAACATTCCTGTGCTTAAAAAATTAAATGGTCTTTTTTTGTATGTTAGGGGGGTAAAGGGGTTGTTTGGGGGCACAGGGAGTGGGTGGGTAGTACATATTGCAATGTTTATTGGGGAAATTGCCCCCAATAAACCTGCTATTGTGCTTTAACCCCTTCATTGATTAGCGGATAGCCGCTATAATAATGAAGCTCCCTTAATGTAATTTTTTTTAATAGTGTGCGGGAGCAGCAGGTCTACTGAGCTGAAACACTTTGATTTCTGTCTGAGGGACCCACTGATTCCCAAGTTACAGGCCCTGGTATGGGGCATTGAATGCAGTATTGCCGCTATTTTTAAATCGTCCACGTCACATGACCGGGTGATTTAAATAATGAAGGAGATGCAAGCACCCTATATCTGGGCCTGTAACTCAGGAAGCAGGGGTCCCTGAGGCTGAAATCAATGTGGTTCATCTCAGGAGACCCCTGCTCCTGCACACTATTAATAAAAATGAAATTAAAGCAGCTTCATTACCATAGCGGATACCCACTACGGTAATTAATTATAGTTTATTGTTATTGATGTGTTGATAATAGTGGACATAAGCAGGGGGTCTCCTGTGCTGAAACAAATTGGTTTCAGCCTCAGGGACCCCTTATTTCATGAGATACAGGCCCGGTTATGGGGTGCCGACATCCCCCTCCAGGATTTAAATCCCACGGTCACATGACGCGGGAGATTTTAATGCACAGTGAATATCGGCACCCCATTACGGGGTCTGTATCTCATGAAGTAGGGGGTCTCCAAGGCTGAAACTAATGTGGTTCAGCTCAGGAGATCCCTTGCTCATGGACACTATTATTACAATCTATCATTTTACTGTACGATCGCCTGTAAGGGCCATGCATGGAGCCGCATCGTCTCCATGCAGCTCTTACAGGCGGATTTTTTTTCTACCAGCTATCGCGCTATAGAATTTATAGCATGTAGGACTGATACTGAAAACAGTTCGCGCGATTTTTCTTGGACTTAAAAAAATGGCCTTCACTTCTTAGTGAATCCCGCTGTTGGCTTCATTTTTTTAAGAGTGATAAAAAATTTCAAACTTGCATGGAAAAGCAATGATTTTTGAAAATCCAATAGATAGGTGAGAAGCCTTACTTACAGCTTATGATTCTAGTTAGGGTTGGGGTGCATAACTGTGAACTAATATGCAAACACAGTTAGTGAAATAGGTTTCCTAGTATGAAATCTCAGAACTTCAGAGACATTAGTGTCACGGTGAGATTATGGCAGGCTGTATAAGGTCACATAAATATATATAACAGATGATATATATTTATCACTGGGTCTGAACTGAAACGAGTCTTAGATATAATAAAGTGAGTTTATTCCTTAGGATAGGTGAACACATGAATAATACAGTAACAGACAAGAAGTACACTTACTTAGGGGTTGGGGAATGAGAAGTTTGATGTAGCATTTCTCTTCAGCAATCAGGTAATCATCAGATGATAAATTGAAGACTAACAAAGGATATATGGGGAACAGCAGTTTATAAACCTTTTGTCCCTCTATCCTTAATCTTAAGTACCTGTGATTGGTTTTCAATTATCTCCAGCCAATCTTTGATGGGGGAACACATTTTAGGACAGGCCCCCCTGCTAGCTGGCACATGCGCAGTAGAACTCTGGGGTCTCATTTCTGTAACCCCCCATAGGCAAATGGAATGCCAGCCAGTCTACCCATCTGGATCTCTAGCAAGATAACCTTTGTTGGAAGGTGATAACTGGGACACTTGGAGATTGCTCTGGTTTGAGCCTCCTCCGCCCTTAAATCATCAGGGAGGGTGACAAGACCCTTTGAACAACACTTAAAGCCTAGACATTGGGGCACCTCTAGGGCCATCTGCTATCCTGGTGTAACGGGTTTTCCCCTTCCCCAATCGCAGATTTATACTGTGTGCAGGAACATCTAATGTTACGCGGTATTTGGTGCTATACCTGTTGGCTCACAGGAGGGCTGAGCTTCTGCCACGGGGAACCTGGGGCATTTATACTATGGACAACTTACTTATAACGATGCAGCGCCTCCAACTGCGATGGCTCCCACCAGAGGGGGGGTGGTTCCTCGCAGGACAATCAATGATCACCACTGACAATGAATTATATTAACGAATACCTTTACTAACATGAATACCATATATCACATTAATAATAACCTGTGTCCCTCTACCGAGGAGACACCTACTGCGTCGCGCAGGACGCTTCCCCAACACCAAGTGAACCCACCCAGTGTCCAAAGAACCCCACCCAATGTCCCACACTCTTGCAGAGAGTCAATGGGTGACTGCGCAGTCACTATTAAGCTAAGGGCCCGGTGGTGCACTTATGTATCAGATACCTGCCGAGCACTCCGGTACTCGGATCAGCAACCGGCTTCGCAAAGGGTCAGACGTGTGATGAATCCGTCTGATCCTCCAACCGAACTCCTGGCACGCGTGGACCGTCAGGGTGGTCCCACTCTGGAATTGTCTCTGTGGACCCCAACGTGGGTCCAACCGTGTCAACAGGAACAGCAGCAGCCGCTGTGTCCCTAACTATCTAAGTGGCACGTACTACACTATAGGCCGTCCCTATAGCACAGCAACCTGTAGTGGCTTTGGGGAACTCCTATGGGCCTACAGGGGTTAAGGACCTGTCCCACTCCCCTAACTACCCAAGTCCCTTCAGCCTCACTAAATGCTGACAGCCAACGTGCTGCGCAACAAGGTGCCTGCCTGTCAGACCTCACAGCACTGACCGCTGTGACTCTGACAAGGCAGCACTCTAACTAAGGGCAGCGTCCCTATCTGGGGCCTCCCTCAGTAATTACGCACTACCCTAGTGGGGGGTTGGGGCCTATCTGGGGTGTGGGTACCTATAGGGCCGCAGGAGCTGTACTCGCTCCCCGCGCCCTTCCTTCCCCCACAGCTCCCCTGCTCCAACGGATTAACCTGAGTGACAGGGTCCCTCTCTCTAGAGCAGTCCCTGGCAACACTCTCTCTATCAGAGTATCTAACTACCTTAGACTCTGGGGGTGCTGGCCTAGTACAGTGAGTGCTGGACTCCTGTACCCTACCTCCTTCCCTGGGCTGCTCCGGTCTCTGACTGCTGGCTAACGTGCTGTAAGCCCGCCAAATGTATCTCTTCTCTAGAGGCTTCCTAAGCCCTATTGGCTCCCTGGTCTCACGTGGGGCGCGCAAAGGCTCTTGGGATATGTAGTCCCAGCTCAGAGCCTTCCCTGGTAGGCTAGGGCTTCGCGGGCTTTTCCCTACCTCTCCTGCGCCTGCGCAAGCTGTCCTGGGCTGCCTCAACCTTCCCTGGTCTAGCCCTGCTCTCGCTATCTGGGGGCCTTTCGCGCTATCGCGTCCCTGCGCATGCGCAACCCGCATCGCAATGGCGGCGCCCCGCTTCACTGGACGCCGGGACCTCAGAGACGCGATCGCGGCCTTAGCAACGGCCCAATCACGTCCCCGGCAACCGGCCGCAGGCAGGGGAAGCCGCGCTGCTCCCTGCTCCAGCCCCCACCCTTGGAAACAGCCGTCGGGTCTTTCGGCACCCGCGATCGCGCTGTAACAAGGGAGGGGGGTCTCCAGGAGCCACGGGAGCTCCAGGCTACACTTTCCCCCTGGTGAAAAACCAACGTCCTCGCTTGGATGGCAGACATAACCTGGTACACAGTTACACAATGAAATTGCAGTGCACATGTACAACTTAACACTGGTGACTTTAAACATCAGGTTACAATACAGTTCACATCCCATACCCAAGGCCAGCTGAGCGTCAGCTGTTTGCTGAGACCATTTGTGGGGTGCCCCTAACTGATCATGTGGGGGTACCTCACTTTTGCGTCCGTGAGCCTCCCCCAGAAAAATTTCTTGGAGAGCACACTCTGGAGTGACAATCACTGGTTCCTCGCTACTTCCTCCCCCTGGTGGAAGGAGTAGCACAATGTCTCTGAAGCAGGCCTTTACCTGGTCATCCGCGGCAGGGATGCGGTAGACCAGGAGGCCAGGACCTTTCCCGCGGTCCACTACCTGGTGGATGGAGCGTTCCTCTTTAGGCTCAAGGAGAAAATTTTCACTACACAGTCCTTGTCCCAACGGCCCTGTGAGGCTTCCACTGGGAAGCGAAAACTGAACAATGTCTCTGGTTCACCCGACAGGGGGTAAAGGGTTGATACCTTACCACTGCGGTGATTTCCGGTGGCCAACAGGTCCTCGGGGACGCTGTCAGTTCCCACCTCGACTGTCTGGGGACCTGTCCACAACACTTCTGGGACAGTCCACTCACTGACTTGGAACTCGGGAGCGTTGGAACCCAGTCCTGGGACCATTTGGGTCGGAGCACATGGTCTCATACTCCGTTCAGAAGCCGTAACTCTGGCCCTTTCCACGGCCACCTCCATCGGAGCCTGTGGGGAGCAAGGGGGTTCCTTACCACTCTGCTGGCTGGCGATGGGCTTCTCTTCTTCTGGAATGATCGGCGGTGGGCACTGATCCACTCGTACCACAGGACAGCTACCTTCTAAGGAGGACACCTCCGCCAGGATGCGATGCAGAGGGGAGCCCTTTGCCCGGGTGACCAGACTTAAGGAGCCATCGTGCTCTGCGGTCACCTGGAGGCTCACCCCCAACACCACATGGGGCAGTCAACATACCCTGGTTGTCGGTAGGTAATGGTCCCCATTCTAGGACTGATGGTACCATTGGAATACGCCAGACAGGCCATTGTGGGGCACATGGGCCCACAGCAGGGTCCGCAACATCGGGATACACTTCCTCTAGGGCACACGGGCCCACAGCAGGCTCTGCATCCGCCGAGATAGTGTGTTCATTGGTGTCACTAAAGTGGTCTGCCGGCAGGCGCATCACCACAAGTGACTGGTCACTGGATTCACTAAAAGAAGGTGGGGGTATATACACCTTACCCTGTGATTCCTCTGTATCATCGCTGGGGTGGTTCGCCGGTTGGCGCATCACCACCGATGGGACTTCAACCTCGTCCTCTGCTGGTTCTGCAAACTGGGGCACAATAGTCTTCAATAACCGTGCACCGCAACAGTCACACTGGGACCCCCATGTCAACGCCTCTCTAGAACAGTCACATGTAGTGCTAAAATACTGTATGCTCAGCTCTCCGTCCACTGTGCCGGTCTTGCACTCCAGCTGTAGCTGAAACAGGTCGGCTCCTTGGACATAAGCCTTTTGCAGGCAAGTGCACATTAGTGTAAGGGCTTTTACTCCTGGCACATACCAAGCCACATACACATTGGGGTGTACCCCCTTGCAGTCTGTCTCATCCACGTTTGGTTGAAAATCACAGTGCTTGCTCCCCCTGGTGGAATCTGAAGGAGGGGCACTTTCTACAAGGGAGTGGGTCTGGCTCTGCACTGACTCACTCGCATTGCAGGGGCAGGGCTTAGGTTTTCCCGCCAGTCCCGGACAGGTTTCTGCAATACTTTCCTGTGCCGGCGTGCAGTCAGCAGCACGTGCGCTATCCTGTTTTGGCAGCTCAGGGTACACTACAGGACAGTTTGAACCGACCAAATCTTCCAACCACAAGCTGGACGGACCCAGGCCTTCAGTTATATCTTGCCCGAAACTCACTAGCATGGAACAATACTTCTCGTCCTCCAAGTGTAAATCTACCACGGCTATGGGGGCAGCCCCCCGGAGATGAGGGTTTTGTCCCAGGGCCACTCGTATATCTGGTGACGGAACGTCTATAGGGACACGGCACACCGCAAGCGTGTGGAGCGGTGGCACTCCCAACTTCATGGCCCAGTCGTGGACCTCGTGTCCGGACTTTACAACCATGATAAAAATAGGAATGGAACAATTTGGGAAAAAAAACACAGGGCACCCCAGGTCTAAGTCTCTCAGCAGCGCCTCCAATTGTAACGGGTTTCCCCCCCCCAATCTCACATTGGCCAGGGTACTTTAATAACCAACCCCCATTACGTGTGTGTTTGGTGGTGCACCTGTAGGCAACAGGGCTCCTGAGTCTCCCGCTTGATGGTATTAGGGGATGTCATCCAGACAGGCAGCTGAGGTAGTGTGTGCGAGTCCTACCTATATCCAGTGCAGCGCCTCCACCTCATCAGGATCTGTGCTTCCGCAGGGAGATGGTCCTGGTGAGGAACTCTTTCTTGGTGGTGCCATCCATTGCTGAGTAACTTCACACTCACACAGTGGAGGTATATTCGAACAGGGCATCTTTATTGATGGTGGTATGGGCAAGCTGCCCCTCACAGCTAACAGCTCAGCCACTCATCTCTTTGTAGCACTCCCTTAGGAAGGTCCCTTCTCTAATAGAACTGCTTTCCACCTATCCTCTCAGAGAGATTTCCCAGCTTCTCTGGCTGCTGTAAGCTCCTCTCTTGAGCTGCTTTGTCTCTCTCAGCTCCTCTAACTCTGCTGTGTCTGCTCACTGACTACAGCTAGCATGAGACACTGCAACATTGTTGCAGACCTTCACGTGCCTCTCAGTGAACAGAGGCAGCCCAACAACAGGAAACTGAACTCCTAACTTTAGGCAGTGCTGTGTCTTATATCACCCCCTAGAGAACAAACATGCTCTGTACCACTAAGTGGGAACACACTGCATGTTGTCACTTCCTTTGGGGACATATGACACCTCACCAGGGTTTGAGGGCAACCCTCCATGATGACTACTGGCAATCCTGCATACTTACCAGGTTTACTGCCAGCATGAGAAAGAGATATGTACACCAATTTTATACATGGCTACACTGGTATGCAAAGGAATTCCTCTGAGTCTTTGTCCATACCTTGGGACACAGTATTAAACATAAAACATTACAATGGAACAGGGGAACAGGGGAACAGGGGAATGCACATGTCATTACAGGAGTTAAATCACTGTTCTGGGTCTTAGCCCAATTAACCCTTTGACTCCTGGGTAAGGTCAGGGGATGGCCAAATGGGGTGTAACCCCTTTAATCCTGGGCCACCCCCTTTCTCCCTCTACACCTCCCCTTCTTAATGGGTGACCTGTGGCCCACTGGCCCTAACGGGGAGTGGGGCACTGCTGGCACCATTAATGAACTCAGTCTCAGAGGGATAGTCCTGGCGTGAAAGTCTGTCAGCATTGCTGTTTTCACTGCCCTTCTTGTGTTGAATGGTAAATTCAAATTCTTGCAAAGCCAAGCTCCATCTCAACAGTTTGGCATTTTCCCCTGATACCCTTTGTAGCCAACTCAGGGGGTTGTGGTCTGTGATGACCATGAAAGCCCTCCCATAGACATAGGGCTGGAGCTTTTTGAGTGCCCACACAATGGCCAAGCACTCCTTCTCAATGGTGGCATATGCCACTTCCCTGGGGAGCAGTTTGCGACTTAGATACACCACAGGGTGCTCTTGGCCGTCGTCCCCCACCTGGCTCAACACAGCCCTCACACCAAAGTCTGAGGCATCAGTTTGTATAAGAAAACGCTTGGTATAGTCTGGAGCAGCCAGTATAGGGGCTCCAGCAAGCGCAGTTTTCAGGGCCTGGAAAGCAGTTTCACAGGCAGGAGACCATGTAATAAGCACAGGTAATTGCTTCTTGGTCAGATCAGTCAGGGGTTTGGCCAGGGCGCTGTACTGTGGGACAAATTTCCTATAGTACCCTGCGGCGCCCCCAAAAATGCCATGACCTGTTTCTTTGTTTTTGGAACAGGCCACTCAACTATGGCTTTTACCTTGGCTGGCTCTTGCTTGAGATGCCCTCCACCCACCCTGTGCCCTAAGTACAGGTCTTCTGCCATCCCTACCATGCACTTATTGGGTTTTAAGGTAAGCCCAGCCTCCCTGATCCTATCCAGCACTGCAGCTACATGTCCTATGTGGGATTCCCAGGAATTACTAAAGACAGCAATGTCATCTAAGTAAGCCCTGGCATAGCTCTGCATCCCTTCCAGTAACCTATTGACCAGGCGTTGAAAGGTAGCCGGGGCATTCTTCATCCCAAATGGCATCACTAAGAACTCATAGAGGCCACTTGGAGTGATGAATGCTGACTTCTCCCTAGCCTCCAGGGTCAGTGGGATTTGCCAATAGCCTTTGCTCAAATCCATGGTGGTTAGATACTTTGCCCCCGCGAGTTCATCTAGTAACTCATCCATGCGGGGCATGGGGTAAGCATCTGACACCGTCCCAGCATTGAGCAACCGGTAGTCCACACAAAACCGGGTGGTCTTGTCCTTTTTAGGAACTAGGACTACTGGACTTGCCCAAGGGCTCTGGGACGGAGTAATTACCCCTAGGGTCAGCATCTCCTCAATTTCTCTCCCCATACTGGTCTTGACCTCTGCTGACACTCTATAAGCATGCTTATGCAGAGGCTGCAGGTCTCCTGTGTGTACTGGGTGTTTGGTGAGATGTGTGGTCCCTGGCATGTCAGTGAAGAGGGCGCTATTCTGAGCTAGCATGTCCCTGGCTTCTCCCTTCTGCCTGGCACTCAACTGTGCCCCTATCTCTACCTGCTCTACAGTGTTTCCTTGCCTTGCCTCCCCTAGGAGATCAGGCAGAGCATTACTCGCCGGATCCTCCAGCAGTGGGCTACAAATGGCCAGCACTGCCCCCTTACTCGGTGTTCTGTACTCTTTCAACATGTTGATGTGGTATGTCTTGTGCCTCTCAGGCGCTACCTGTACAACATAGTTGCACTCATTCACCTTTCGGATAACCGAGTACGGTCCTGACCAGGCAGCCATCAGCCTTTTCTCCCGAGTGGGTTTGAGAACAAGTACCTGCTGTCCTGGGATGAATTCTCTGCTACGGGCCTGCTGGTCATACCATTGCTTTTGCTTGGTCTGAGCAGCCCTGAGGTGGTCCTGGGCCACCCCCATGAGCATCTCTAACCGGTCTCTGAGATACACCACATACTGGATCACTGAAGCATCAGTAGCGGTAGTCTCCCCTTCCCATCCCTCACGGAATAGGTCCAGAGGTCCACGTACCCTGCGGCCATATAGTAGCTCGAAGGGGGAGAAGCCTGTCGATTCTTGCGGTACCTCTCGGTAGGCAAACAGAAAGTGCTGCAGGTGAATCTCCCAGTACTTCCCCTCCGCCTCTATAAAGGTCCGAAGCATCTGCTTCAGGGTCCCGTTAAACCTCTCACATAATCCGTTTGTCTGGGAATGGTAAGGGGTAGTGCGCCGGTGCTGTACACCGCAGGCATCCCAGAGACAATGTAACAGTTCACTCATGAACTGCGACCCCTGATCGGTTAGGATCTCACTAGGGAAACCTACCCTAGCAAACACATTCAGCAAAGCTGCTGCCACTGTCTTGGCACTTATGGTGCCAAGCGCTACCGCCTCAGGGTACCGGGTGGCAAAATCCACCACCGTGAGGATGTAGCGCTTCCCTGACCTGCTAGGAATCATGAGGGGTCCTATCAGGTCCATCGCTACCTTCTGGAAGGGTTCCCCTATTATCGGTAGTGGTCTCAGGGGTGCTTTCACACGGTCGCCCGCCTTACCTACTCGCTGGCAGGCATCACAAGAGTGGCAGAAATTGCTCGCATCTCGGGATGGCCCCGGCCAGTAGTAACGCTGTAATAACTGGGCTCGCGTCCTGGTGACCCCCCGATGTCCCACTGACGGAATAGAGTGAGCTACCCGTAACAGTTGCTGTCGGCACCCCTGGGGCACTACTAGCTGTCGCTTACCGGTCAATCCCTTCTCTATCCCTGGGTTCCCTTCTTCTCTGTATAGGAGTCCCTTATGCCATAGGCAGCATTCAGTGCCCTCACCTGCCTGAGATTCGGACGTCCGAAGTCTCACGCCGGCCAGGGTAGGGTCTGCCTTCACTGCCTCCCTAAACTGGGCTCCTAAGTCTGGCCACCCCCCAGTCATGTCATTGTCAGGGGAAGGGGACAAGGTAAGGGGAAACAGTAAGTTAGCCTGTGGTTGCAACTGATCCTGGCTTACCTCCCCGGGCTCCTCTGTGCCCTCCGCTAACGTTGGTCCCAAAGGCTGGGGGACTGGAGCGGCCGCCGCCGGCATTGCCGCGGTCTGGCTCCGGGTAACCGCCGCCACTGCAGCGGGCTGGGGCACACGGTCGTAGGTGCAGGTCATCGGTCCCAGATCGTTGCCCAAAAGAATTTCAGCATCCAAACCGGGTAAAACCCCCACCTCTCGCACACCCTTGCCCACCCCCCAATCCAAAAAGATGCGGGCCACCTGCAGGAAACGTGGCTCTCCGTCAGCCACAGTGATCTGCATCCCAGGGCCTTGGATCAATTCCTCTGGCCGGACCATATCAGGTCGGACCAGGGTCACTGCGGCTCCTGAATCAAGCAAGCCGACTGCTTGCCGGTCACCGATTGTGACCGGGGTAAGATGTTTGCTCTGGCCGTCCGTCTGCTGCAGGTCTGCGCTGAGATGTCCTCTGCTCCTGGCTGTAGGCACCGATGAAACCGGGACAGGGGTGACATGGGACGTCTCGCTGGGAGTTGTTTCCATGACCGGTCCTGGTTCTTTGGTGGAAGCCACCCGCACGCGAGCTACCGGCTTCGCAGCTGGGGTGCGTTGCCCTCGATAGGGTCCGTTGGAACACAGGGGTCCCGGGCAATCTGGTCTGAGGTGACCAGTGCTGTTGCAATTGTAGCACCGGCGCTCATGCCGGAGCTCTCCCGCCTTTGGTGTCCTGCTGCCCGCAGGCGGCTTTTGGGTCCACTGGGGGGTACTCACAGCTTTCTTGGCCGGTTCCGGCGTGACCGCCGCTTTGGCGGGTGCCTTGGTGGTCATCTGGGAACGGCTGACCACATAGTCATCTGCCATCCTCGCCGCCTCGGTGTAAGTCTTGGGCTTTTTATCATACACAAAAGCCCTCACCGCCGGTGTCACTGCTGCATGAGCTGCATTGGTAAGTCCTGGCCTCAGAGCCCTCCACCCAGTGTAACCCGTACAAAGCCATGCGGGTCACATAAGTGACATAGGTCTCCTGAGGGTGCCTCTCCTCCAGCCGGAACTTACCCCGGTACGCTTCAGGGGTAAAACCGTGCTGAAATAGCAAAAGTTCTTTCAGGTGGTCATAGTCATCAGCATACTCCTCTGTAAGCGCCATCAATGTCTGTTTAGCCAAGCCGGAGATTAGCGGGTCCAAGCGTGCAACCCTATGCTCGGGAAGTACCTTGTACCGCCGGCACTGCATCTCGAAGTTCCTTAAAAACATGTCGATCTGATCAGTGCCTTACACGTACCTGGTGAGACTGTGCTTGTCCAGTTGGAGTTCATCTTTGTGGGTTTGGACCGGGGGGCAATAAGCGGGTCTGTTCACTGCCATTGAGATAAACTTTTGCCGCTCCTCCGCTGTCCCTCGGTCTCCCCACTTGGTGATCAGTGCCAACATTTCAGAGGTAAACGGGCTGGTGGCCGTAGCCATCGGTGCCCCTCTTGTTGCATTTGACCCGGGAGGTGCACTTGTCCCCTCCCCGGGATCAAGCTGCTCCGGCACTGGGTTCAGTCCCTGATCTCCGGGCGGCTGTACAAGGGCAAGCTGAGCCGTACCCTGAGACGCTGCAAGCTCGGCTTCATGAGCTGTGATTGCGGCAACCATTTCCTCGACATCCTGGTCCACATATTCCAGTCCATATTCACGGCACTTGTCCTTTAGCTGACTTCTAGTTTTCAGTAATAGACACTCTCCGCTTCACTCATGCTTCTGGGTCGCAGCAGGTGAGGTGGTGTGACAACTTGCATTACTTGTTGCACTAACGTGTCTTTAGACCCAGGAACTCGCAATTACCATCGAGTCCCCACTAGCTCACAGTACCCCACAGAATACTGTAATCTAGGTCAAGTTCAATCCCACCGCTGCCACCAGTTATTCTTATATGCCTGTCATGGTGAGATTATGGCAGGCTGTATAAGGTCACATAAATATATATAACAGATGATACGATGAAACGAGTCTTAGATATAATAAAGTGAGTTTATTCCTTAGGATAGGTGAACACATGAATAATAAAGTAACAGACAAGAAGTACACTTACTTAGGGGTTGGGGAATGAGAAGTTTGATGTAGCATTTCTCTTCAGCAGTAAGGTAATCATCAGATGATAAATTGAAGACTAACAAAGGATATATGGGGAACAGCAGTTTATAAACCTTTTGTCCCTCTATCCTTAATCTTAAGTACCTGTGATTGGTTTTCAATTATCTCCAGCCAATCTTTGATGGGGGAACACATTTTAGGACAGGCCCCCCTGCTAGCTGGCACATGCGCAGTAGAACTCTAGGGTCTCATTTCTGTAACCCCCCATAGGCAAATGGAATGCCAGCCAGTCTACCCATCTGGATCTCTAGCAAGATAACCTTTGTTGGAAGGTGATAACTGGGACACTTGGAGATTGCTCTGGTTTGAGCCTCCTCCGCCCTTAAATCATCAGGTAGGGTGACAAGACCCTTTGAACAACACTTAAAGCCTAGACATTGGGGCGCCTCTAGGGCCATCTGCTATCCTGGTATGCAAAGGAATTCCTCTGAGTCTTTGTCCATACCTTGGGACACAGTATTAAACATAAAACATTACAATGGAACAGGGGAACAAGGGAATACACATGCCATTACAGGAGTTAAATCACTGTTCTGGGTCTTAGCCCAGTTAACCCTTTGACTCCCGGGTGAGGTCAGGGGATGGCCAAATGGGGTGTAACCCCTTTAATCCCGGGCCACCCCCTTTCTCCCTTTACAATTAGTACATACTGTACTGTAATTATTTCACATGGAAATCATCCCCCAGTTGGTTAATGTCACCAACTAAAGATACATACAGATGTAATAATGAAAAAGACTGTAAACATATCTTACACAATAAGGAAATCTATACAGTAAGTATGACAAATCCAAGAATTATGCCATAAAATATGTAATCAATTGTAAGACATATAATGTGATTTACCTGCTAACATGCCACTGTAGTTTAAGATACAGGTATATAGGGAAAACAGCTAGATAATTGAGGAGACGAGTCATGGTACATGTCAACTGGGTAAGGAATGAATCTGACAATTCAAGGCTAGATATATTAATCAATATCATAATTGACATCTAAACTGTTTTAATTTTATTAGAATAGGCCATCTGAGATGTACAAGGCGTGTGGCTGATGTGGATAATAAACTCTTACACAAAGAGTCAGAATGGATACATAAATTAAAGACGCAGAGCCTATTGGGATTGAACGGAGAATTTGCATTTATACGATTTATCTAATAATTCTCTGTAAAGCTCACTTACATTTTATAACCACCACTTATTAATTAGGTATACTACCTCCATTTGTTGCTCCATATCTTTTTGTACTTCAGAAGATACAAAAAGTTTACTATTACTGATTTTATTCAATGATATACTGGTAATTGCAATCAACTGTGACGATTATTCCTGCATTCACATGCAGCTATTACACACTATCATTGTTTTAGAATTTGATTTACTACATTTATGTTCTTTTCTTTTTTAATGAATTGTTTCCCTATTCATATAATTTATGTACTATGATAGTACATGTATTTATGTAATAGACCTATAGCTGAGCAGATGAAATCATTTAGAGTTCCACTAAATGGTATTTGACTAAGATCAGTAATGGGTTAATGTAGCCTTGAAATTAGTTATCATAACAGAACGCCACCAGTGGGATTGCTCCATTTAACAGCCCTGATGAAGCTCCTGTAACGCTTGCGCTGCCCACAAGCAAGACAGGACCCCGGAACTCAGGTGGCGAAGTATTGAAGAACACACCCACAGCAGCTGAAGCGTGCCTGGCAGGCGGATTCTCAACATAGCTGGGTCTGGGTTGGAGAGAGTGGGTTAGTCCAGATACTTGCCGAGGTCTTGGGTTGGAGAGATTAGAATGATCAAAGTCTGTATAGCCGTGGTCTGCAGTTCGAGAGATCAGAATTGTAGTAGTCCATGAAGCCATGATCAGGGTTAAAGAAATCCGCAGTGTCGAGTGTAAACCATGGTCAGTATCCACAGGAGTTTCCAAGTACAAGCCGGGTTGGTACATGAAGGGTTTACTGTATGGAGAAGCACAAGACAGGGAGCAAGGCACAACAGACGTGGAAGCACAAGGCTACAACTAGTTATGCTCAGCAACGTAAGACAGGAACTGAATGATATTTAAAGCACACAGGAACCAGTCACAAGAGGGGCGGAATGGGGCGCGGCCTCCACGGAGGCAAGGATTGGTTGCAGGAGACAAGTGGGCTGTAAGTACTTGCCACGCAGCTGGGGAGCGGTGCACGACATCATGTGTGCACGCCGTGCGAGAGAAGCGCATCGCGTCTGAGGGGGCAGATCTAAGCTCCGTGGCACTCTAGAAGAGCTTTGCGTGCTCTGTAAGAAGAGCGGGGGAGCGCGCTGGTGCCAGAGTAGAGGACTGCGAGACAACAGCTCCATAGAGGAGTGAAACGCTTGGCATAAGGGCTTATTTACTAAACTACAACAAGTGGCTTATAGCACATGAACTGCCCTTATACTGCGATATTGTTATATATGAGGCGTTAACTCCTCGCTCTACCCTACCACAGAGCCTAAACACCACCCTTGGGTAACTGCCACCTTCACCCACCCCCTGTATCAACAACAGGAATGAGTAAAAGTGCTATTAACTAAAGATGACTAATAGCTCTTTTCCCCATTCAAAAAAAAAACAATTACAGTGCAATACATAAATACAACCCCCCACCCCCTGTTCCCCCCATCACCAACACATACAGTACAGTAATGGGCAAAATTACTATTATCCCAATATGGATAATAGTGAATTTGTCCATTAAAATAAAACCAACCAGCATAAAGTAAATTAAAGTTGCACGTACCCCTTCAAGGAGGAAGGCCGTCTCATCTTCCTCCCCATCCTCTCCATCCTCTGTGGGCAGCAGCATTACATAAAAAAAAACTAATGGCCACTAACCCCTTAATCACTTTAGCAGTTAGTAACCGTTATAGTAATTAAGAACTTAACCTCCCTTCCCCGTTAGCCACTCGGGAAGCCTAACCAACCTTCCCTGTGCAACGACCTCTACCCTCAACCCCTGCTACCCATTGATTGGCACATTGGAAAACCATGCCCCCAATATGGGCATGGATTGCCACACTGACAATGAATGGGCAAGCTAAAAAAAAACAGGCACAAAATAAAACACATTACATTGAAATAAAACAAGCATTTGACAATAAACCAATTGATTGGCACAGTGGTACTCTATGCCCATATAATATGGACATTGTTTGCCACAATGGAAGTGAATGGGCTACCTAAAAAAAATAAGCACCAAAAATACAATACATAGTAATGAAATAAAAACAAGCATTTGCAAAAAAAAAAATACATTGCTTGTCACTGTGCATATATATATACCCTTAAAGTGGCATAGATAAACACATTGGCAGTCAATAGGCAACCTAAAAAAAAATGGGCAACCTAAAAAAAACAATACAATACATAACAATTTAAAAAAAAATGCCTAAAAATGCATTACTTGTAACTGTGTTTATCTATACCCCGAAAGGGGCATAAATAAACACATTGACAGTCAATGGGCATCCCAAAAAAATTTCAACAATTAAATAACATAAAATTATTTTTTTCTTACCTTTGATTTCTTTACCCTTGTCCTATGTGAGCCACAACTCCTGACCCTTGACGGTATGCTCCACAAACAGCCGATGTGAAGAAGTCCCTGATCAAATCTTGATTGAAGAGACGTCTCCCCAGTGAGTTCATCATTCTTTTCTTCTTCCTTCCTTTTTTTTTTTTTCTTTTCTTCAGTCTTCTCTTCTATAGTATCGGTAGTTATCGTCCATCGTGATCAGTTTGACCTTGAGGGATTTTATAAGTTCTATTAGGTTCTGTTAGGTGCTTGTGTATCCAACCACTTAATCATAATGGCTTTTCGGCCTACCTAGAGAATCATCTCTGTTGGGAGAATCGATCCCCCATTTTGGTTGATCTTAATTATCCAAGGTTTAATATTAGCAAATAGCATGGGAAGGGGGTGTCGTACCCAGAAATTTTTTGTATCTTCTTTAATATATTGTAGAACCTGTGTCCAGAACCTGTAAACATTTTTGCCAGACAGTGTTTGAGGTTAGCTTTATTGAGGTGCATTTGGGACATTTTATTGTGTCTGTTTCTACATTCATAAATTCTCTGATGAAGGGTATATATGCCCTATGCATTATCTTGAATTGCATTTCTCTCCAGTTTTCCGATGTAATTATTTTGCAAGTCATGATATACCCAATTGTTAGATCTTCCATCGTCTGAACTTCTTGGAAGTCTTGTTGCCATGATTCGAGATTTTTTTGTTATTTTTCTCCATGTCTTGGTCTCTAATTAATTGACATATGCCAGCTAGCGAGTATCTGGTATCTGTGTCTTGACTGAAATAAGTGTCTATTGCATTGTTTCTAGTATATGTTTTTTGTAGTCTTGGAGCTTTATCCCATAGTTTAGTAGTTGGATGTATTGGAATACCTGGTTTTCAGGTATATTTTAGTATATTTTAGTTATATATTTTACTTTTCCGGTATATTATATGTTGAGGTTAGCTCCCTGAATGTCAAACTCTTTCTTCTCCTTATTTATAATATCTCCTTGGTTTCTTATCCTTTCTTTTCCCCAGCTGCTAAAGTGGCTATGTGGCTAAGGTAGATTTCCCTTTTATATTACTATTGGGTAGGTGCAGGGATTGTTGTATCCTATTTTGTTTTGTATGTGACATGATTTATAATAAATATATATTCTTTTTGTATACTTGAGTGCTATATGTGGGATACTTTCTTCTTCTCTTGTTGTGTTGTTTTTTTATTATATCCCCAGCATAGTCAGTAGCTGTTATACCGTAGTTTACCTTAATGATTTAATTTACATTTATTCATCAAAGTCTGTAGCAGGCAAACATGTTTGTGTATATATATATATTGTGACAGATATGAGGGAACAGTAGTGAAAAGAGGATATTACGACCCTAAATTAGTGCAGGGTTTCTGCTCCACTCCACGGTTTGGAGATTTACCAAGGGGAATCCAGACCGGGACTTCTAGCTCTCCCTGCTTTCACAGGACTGGAGCAGCTGATTGAGCAGGGAGATGATTAAAAGGTTGCTCTAAACAGAGCAAGACAGGACTGTTTTACTCTCAAGAGGAGGGTGTGCTGAAAAGCTGTGTTATGCTGAGAAAAATACTTTTGTTTTGTTTGTTTGATTTACTCATGTTATCTACTGTAGCATTTGTATGGCAAAATAAACAGGCCAAGCTTTTCACCTCTGTATCAGAAAACTGTCTCCTCTACCTGGAAGGCTGTGTGAAAGTGCTGATCCTTGGACAAAAGGTACAGAGCAAGAAGGTACTTTGTCACATATGGTGGAGTTTAATGCGGGCAGCACACTGACAAGCCTGTAAGATGCAAAAGGGAATAGAGGAAGTAGTCACAGCCCTGATCCAAACTGCATCTACACAGCAAGAAACTAATGCCACACAACAAGAAACCAACAGAAGGGCTGCTGAGGGTTATGCCTTACAGCAAGAAACCATCAGCAGGCTGGCTGAGGGTCATGCCACACAGCAGGAAAACATGGCAATATTGCAGAGACTGGTGCTGGCCCAGGCTGAAGCCCATCAACTGCTCAGAGAGGAGCAGCAAAATACCGCCCATACCTTACATCAGAAGATCCAGGGCCTATCTGAGAGGCTTACCGGGGAGGCCGCAGAAGCACATCCAAAGGTGGTTAGAGTGAGTAACTACCTGCAAAAGGTAGTGGCTGCAGATGATGTAGAGGCCTACCTGATGGCATTTGAGAGGACGGCTGAGAGAGAAAAATGGCCTGTGGCTGAATGGTCAAGCCTGCTAGCACCGTTCCTGTGTGGGGAGGCCCAGAAAGCATATTATGATCTGGAACCGGCTCAAGCCAGTGATTACAGCGAGTTGAAAAAGGAGATCCTGGCGTGCCTAGGGGTGACAACGGCGGTCCGTGCCCAGAGGTTTCACTCCTGGACCTACAACCTGGATAAAGCCACAAGATCACAGATGTTTGACTTAATACATCTTGCCAGAAAGTGGTTACAACCGGAAATCAACACATCCAGCCACATTGTGGAGCAACTAGTGATGGACCGATTTCTGAGAGGCTTACCTGTTGCCCTTCGTTGCTGTGTCAGCCAGAGTGATCCCCAAATGGCTCACCAGTTAGTCGCGTTGGTAGAACGGTACAGTGCAGCTGGAGAATGGCTTCAACCCCCTATCCAAGGGCAGCCTCAGAGCCGGAAGGTCCAGAGCCCCAGCAAAATTGGTAAGACTGTTGCAGGGAAAAGGGGGAATTTTGATGAACAGGTTGGGGTCAATAACCCCAGGGACATAACCACAAGAGAAAGGAACTTTGTTTTAAATGTCGAGAGTTTGGACATATGGAATGTAATGTGGGTAGTAATAATGAGGATGATTATTCACTGTATGCCCAAACTGTGTGTTCTGCAAACAAAAATGGGTTTCTGAATAGTTACACTTGGTGTTCCTTGCAGGTAGAGGGAAAAGGGGTTCAGGCATTACTTGACTCAGGGAGTATGGTTACCCTCACAGATTTGGTAAATGGTATTCAGGTAGATGACTTCCAACAGATTGATATTTCCTGTATACATGGGGATGTACATAACTACTCCACTGCTAAAGTACAGGTTGAGTCACAGTGTGGCTCTGTAAATTGGCGAGTTGGTCTTGTACCAAAATTAGCCCATGACATGATTATTGGTAGAGATTTTCCCCATTTTCTAAATTTATGGCCAGCTGAGGAAAAACTTGCCACTAGTTCGTCAGGTGAATGAAATTATGATTTCCCATTTGCTGACATTTTGGGAGACGAACTAGACAGCACAAATAAGTCTGGGAGTAAACAGCTACACCCTGTAAAAGTACTAGTGGGCGACAACCCAGAACAAAATGGTGCCGGACAATCTAATAGACTGGAACCAGACATTGACCTTATTGATTTAGAGGTTAGCCCAGGTAACGTTAAGAGTGCCCAGTGGCCTGATCCCACTTTGTCAGTAGCCAGAAATTCCATTTCAGTAAGGAATGGGACCCCTACTTATCCAGACAGACCCTTGTCTTATCCTTACTTTGAGGTGGATAACGATCTGTTGTATCGCCTTGAGGAAAAACAGTCTGTTAGAGTAAAACAGTTGTTAGTGCCAAAAGCGTATCAGCGCACTGTGTTAAGCCTTGCGCATAGCCATGTACTAGGTGGTCACCTAGGGGTTTAAAAGACTAAAGAGCGTATTCTCAGGAGTTTTTACTTGCCGGGGGTGATGGCAGCAATAATAGATTATTGTTCATCGTGTCCTGAATGTCAGCTCACTCTACTTGCCACCAAGCCCCACCCTAGTCCCACCCCAAATCCGCCCTAGTCCCGCCCCCAGCCCCGCCCCCATGCCCACTTAAATTAAACTGAATACATTTCTAGTAAGAACAATATTCGTTTTTTACATAAATGTATTTATTGTATTACATTATACTACAATTAGTCCTTGTTACGTGTGTGTGTGTGTGTGTGTGTGTGTGTGTGTGTGTGTGTGTGTGTGTGTGTGTGTGTGTGTGTGTGTGTGTGTGTGTGTGTGTGTATGTTCTTTTTAGAGAGAAGAGGCTTTCTCATGGCAACCCTTCCAAACAAACCATAGTTGTTCAGTCTTTTTCTAATTGTACTGTCATGAACTTTAACATTTAACATGCTAACTGAGGCCTGTAGAGTCTGAGATGTAACTCTTGGGTATTTTGCAATTTCTCTGAGCATTGCACGGCCTGACTTTGGGTGAATTTACTTGGATGATTGGGAAGATTGGCAACTGTCTTGAATTTTTTCCACTTTTGAATAATCTTTCTCACTGTAGAATGATGGACTTTAAATTGTTTGGAAATGGCCTTATAACCCTTCCCAGATTGATGGGCAGCAACAATTGCTTCTCTAAGATCATTGCTGATGTCTTTCCTCCTTGGCATTGTGTTAACACACACCTGAATGCTCCAGACCAGCAAACTGCTATAACTGCGGCTTTTATAGAGGTGGTCACACATGCTGATGATCAATTAATCAAGGGCATTTGATTAGCAGCACATGTCTGCTACTTAGCATCTTAATTCCTAATGAAGCAGTAAGGGTGTACTTAGTTTTTCACACATAGCTTCTCCATTTTGGCTTTATTTTTGTTAAATATATCATGATACGGTGTAATATGTTATGTGTTGTTGTTCATCTGAGGTTGTATTTACCTAATTTTAAGACCTGCTAAGGAACAGATGATTGTTATAATGTCCTGATATGTAAAACCATGAAATTCAAAGAGGGTGTACTTTCATTTTCACATGACTGTATACATATATCCCTGCTTTATATCAATCTTAGGTTCTTTCTTCTTTCCTGACCTTACTGTATTCTGACCAATATGTGATCTGATAGTCCTATGTGACTAATTGTCATTGTAAGGGAATATTCACACAGTTCAGTTATAGAGACTCTCTCTCTCTCATTCAAAATTAGTCACTATCCATTATCAGACTCTGAACCTTCACAGCACACATCTCTCCACAGAACAAAAGAAACAGCTTGAGTCTCTACATTAAAAACATTAAAATGTGTTTTCTAAACAAGATGAAGACTATGGTTGTAGAAATTGTATCTGCCATCAGATACCCACTGGCGAAAGTTCCCCTGCAACAGAAAGGTACACAAATATTCATCTTGCTCTGTACCAAGTAGTTAAAGCAATGTGCAAGGGGCAGGTGCAGATGTATACACAAGGAGACAGTTTTTAGGAAAATAAAACATGGCTTTATTTAGCCTGTCCCTTTAAACAATGCAAAGGCAAACAAAAATATACAAAAGAAAAAAAAACCTATCCGTTGTAAGGGCTAATTTACTGACCCATTCACTATCTGCAGGACTAGGAGGAAAAGCCCCTTACCAGCGTACTGTGAGGATCGGCGTTATGTCCCGCTCCTGTGACAGGTCCCATGATGACATGGGTGGAGCTCCTCAGACCAGTGCCGCCTGGACTCATTGTGCGGCCCACAATTGCTTTGGTCTGCTCTCCCCCTCCTACCAGAGCCTGCTCTCCCATCAGAGGAGGACGGCAGGGTAGTAGTGTACTCCAGAAGTAGGAGTGCACTCTAGCTGTGTGATGCGCTCTAGCAGTGTGACCCAGAACTTCCAGTATCTGCTGCTAGAGCGTGTTTCTTACCTCGTGAGGTCCTGCTCTGATACTGGAAGCTGCTTATACCTCTTGGGGCCCGCTGCTGCGATCAGGTAGGCAAATGGGGGGTGGGGGGGAGAATGGGGGAGAGTGGGTAGGAGATATGATGAAAATGAAGTGTGCTGGGGGAGATATGATGATGTTGAGGGTGCTAGGGGAGAAATATGATGATGATGATGATGAAGATGAGGGGTGCTGTGGGAGATATATAATGATGAGAGGTGCTCGGGAGATATATGATGATGAGAGGTGCTCGGGAGATATATGATGATGAGGATGAGGAGGAGTAGGAGGGGTGCTGGTGTAGATATGATGATGATGAGGAGGAGAAGGAGGGGTGCTGTGGGAGATATATAATGATGAGGGGTCCTGGGGAGATATATCATGATGAGGGGTGCTGGGGTAGATATATGAAGATGAGAGGTGCTGGGGGAGATATGATGATGATTATGAGGGTTGTTGGGGGATATAGATGATGATGATGATGGGTGCTGGGGAGATATGATGATGATGATGATGATGATGATGATGATGATGATGATGATGATGATGATGAGTACTGGGAGAGATATGATGATGATGATGATGATGATGATGAATGGTGCTGGGGAGATATACAGTATGATGATGATTATGATGATGATGAGGGGTGCTAGGGGAGATATATGAATATGATGAGGGGTGCTGGGTGAGATATATGATGATGATGAGGGGTGCTGAGGGAGATATATGATGATGAGGGGTGCTGGGGAAGATATATGATTATGATCAGGTGTGCTGGGGGAGATTGATGATCATGAGGGTTGCTGGGGGATATATATGATGATGATGATGATGATGATGGGTGCTGGGGGAGATATTATGAAGATATGGGGGAATGGGGGAGATATGATGATGATGATGATGATGATGAGGATGATGATGATGATGATGATGATGATGATGATGATGATGGGTGCTGGGGGATATACGATGATTTGTGCATTTTTTGCATGTCTGCGATCTCACCAGATAAACCCCCCCCCACTTTTTTGTTTTTTTTTAACAATGTTGACTTTCCTAGAGGATTGATCCCAGAAGGTATAAAGGTGTTAAAAGCGCTGGTCTTCCTTGACAGGCTTTTTTTTTAAAGAAATGTTAAATTTTTTATATAACTGTTTGAAATTGTAATATAATGTGAAAATATAAATCATCATCATCATCATCATCATCATCATCATCATCATCATCATCATCATCATCATCATCATCATCATCATCATCATCATCATCATCATCATCATCATCATCATCATCATCATCATCATCATCATCATCATCATCATCATCATCATCATCATCTCTCATATTCAAACAATAACTACTGTACAGCTTGCTCTATTTGCTCAATACCTATTCTCTCCTAGACCCTCACTAAAATAACTGACGACCTCCATGCTGGGTCATTACACTCTGGTCATATTACTCGACCTCTCTGCAGCATTTGACACCGTGGACCACCCTCTTCTCCTTCACATTCTCCTCCTCTATTGATCTCTCTGTGGGGGTACCCCAGGGCTCTGTCCTGGGACCTCTTCTCTTTTCTCTGTATACACTCTCTCTAGGTGACCTAATAATATCTTTTGGGTTTAATTATCACCTCTATGCTGACGACACACAAATATACTTTTCAACACCTGACCTTATACCTGCTGTACAAACCAAAGTTTCTGAATGTCTCTCTGCTATATCATCCTGGATGGCCCTCCGCCGCCTTAAACTCAACATGGCTAAAACAGAGCTCCTTATACTTCCTCATAAACCTGGCCCTACTACCTCCTTCCACATTACTGTTGGAACTACAATCATTCACCCAGTAGCCCAAGCACGCTGCCTAGGGGTCACACTCGACTCCTCTCTCACATTCGCCCCTCACATTCTAAACATTTGTAAAACTTGTCGCTTTTTCCTCCGCAATATAACAAAGATACGCCCTTTCCTCTGTTGCTCGACTGCTAAAACTCTGACTCAGGCCCTCATTCTCTCCCGTTTTGATTACTGTAACCTCCTGCTGTCCGGCCTTCCTGCCTCTCACCTGTCTCCCCTACAATCTATCCTAAACGCTGCTGCCAGAATCACTCTACTCTTTCCTAGATCTGTCTCAGCATCTCCCCTCATGAAAACCCTCTCCTGGCTTCCGATCAAATCCCGCATCTCACATTCCGTTCTTCTCCTCACTTTTAAAGCTTTACACTCTTCTGCCCCTCCTTACATCTCATCCCTAATT
Source organism: Ascaphus truei (assembly GCF_040206685.1). Lineage (NCBI taxonomy): Eukaryota > Metazoa > Chordata > Amphibia > Anura > Ascaphidae > Ascaphus > Ascaphus truei. The sequence goes on along the minus strand of NC_134483.1, from coordinate 523,981,359 downwards.
TCTCGTTATGCACCATCCAGACTCTTGCGTTCTTCTCAAGGATGTCTTCTTTCTACCCCCTTTGTATCTAAAGCCCTCTCCCGCCTTAAACCTTTCTCACTTTCTGCCCCACACCCCTGGAATGCCCTTCCCCTCAGTACCCGACTAGCACCCTCTCTATCCACCTTTAAGACCCACCTTAAGACACACTTGCTTTAAGAAGCATATGAATAGCACTGTGGATATTCTGAACACATGATACATAAAGTTTGGCCCCCTGCAGACGCACTTACCAGAACTCCCTCATTCTGTCTCTGTACGTTCTACCTACCAATTAGACTGTAAGCACATATAGAGCAGGGACTCCTCTTCCTTAATGTTACTTTTATGGCTGAAGTACTTATTTCCATGATCTGTTATTTATATTATCTGTTATTTATTTGATTACCACATGTATTACTACTGTAAAGCGCTATGTACATTAATGGCGCTATATAAATAAAGACATACAATACAATACAATACAAGAAAAAAAGAAAGTTGGAATTGGAGAACAGATCTTTTAACGCTGAATGGACAAATACATATTTGTTTACTATGTTCCGAGACAAATTTCTATGCCTCGTGGTGTTGCAAAATGGTAGCAGTTCCCAAGGAATATAACATACCAAAGTCGCCAAATTGAATGCACATGAAAAGAAAATTAAAGCAGCGAATATTGTGAAACGTCTTAGTGCAAAACAACAGATTTTCAAGAAAGTGAACACCGAGAACTGCTGCTCGAAAAAGTTATACTGAGGGTGACTTTATAAAGAAATGCATGTTGATTGCTGTTTCTGGGTTATGTCCAGAAAAGAGGGGAACATTTGAGAATGTCAGTCTATCACACATCACTGTACAGGAGAGGATAGCGGACATTTCCAACAATCTTAGTGATCAGTTGAAGCAGAAAGCCAGTGAATTTTACATTTACTGTACTCTCTAGCAATTGACGAAAGTACAGATTTGAAGGACACGGCTCAACTTTGAAATTACTGAAAAGCTTGTTGGTACTGTATGTCTTCCATGACAGGCTGGACAACCGGAAAAGAAATATCCAGTGAAGTAATAAAGTGCGTGGATGATAAGTTGGGAATAGGTTTTGCAAACTTGGTGGCCATTTGTACTGATGGTGCACTGGCAATGTACTGAAAACATGTTGGAGCAGTTACTCTTATTAAACAATTTATCGGTAGACAAATAACCAAAGATCACTGTATAATACACCTTCAGGTTCTGTGTAGCAAAGTTTTGAAGTTTGATTACAGTATGTAATGTCACTGGTAGTTTCAATTGTTAACTACAGTAGCGACATACTTTATTAAAGTAAATGCCGGCGGCATGCCGGGATCTACCCCAGCTGCCGCCAGTCAGAAACGCGCGCCGCCGCGTTTCCCCCACGCACCCCCCCTCCACATCGCGCGCAATTACCCCCCCAAAGACACCCCGAACCCGGCTTCTACTCTGCCCCTCTGCTTCCCCGCACCCCCGCTTACCTAGATTTGAACTCCAGGGGTGTCGGGGAAGCCTGGGGAAGCCGGGGAAGACGGGGAAGCCGGGCGCGCTTGTGACCGTGACGTCACAGTGCGCCGCCACGCGCCGCGGCTACCCGCTTCCCAGCCTCATACAGCCAGCGGCATTTGCTCGAATAAGAGCTGCCGCTGCTGTACCTCCGTTCTAGAGGACTGAAACATAGGACATTACGAGCTTTTCTTGAAGAGTTAGACGCTGATTGCAGTGACCGACTTTACCATACGGAAGTGAGGTGGTTGAATCGAGGACGAGAGCTGCAGCATTTCATTGCTTTAAAAGAGGAAGTAAGCAAATTCTTAGAACAAGACCCAAGACAATTTCCTGAGCTGAAAGATGAGTCCTGGAATCATGATCTTTTCTTCTTTTGTGATGTTACAACACATCTAAATAACTTCAACACTCAACTTCAGGGGGAAAATAAGCTTATATTTCAACTTTATGCAGCAGTGAAGGCTTTCAAAAGGAAATTGAAGCTTTTCGGTGAAATGTGTCACCACTTGTGCACAGTATATCCCCCAGCACAAGTACACTGAGCTAGAAGAAAAATATGCTATGATAATTGATGATCTAATTGAAGAATTTGACATAAGGCTCACTTTGTCTAAAGAAGAAGACATTCAATTGAAGATGATTGAAGATCCCTTTTCATTGGATCCAGCAGACTTGCCATTCCAATTGCAGTTGAACATTATTGATCTTCAGTGTTCGACAGATTACAGAAATAAGCACAGAGAAAGAAGTCTGAATTAATTCTACAGACGTATAGACAGTGAAAAGTACAAAAATCTAATTGAAGCTACATTGAAAACATTCAGCATTTTTGGCAGTACCTACATTTGTGAACAAACGTTTTAACTAATGACCATTTGGAAGATGTCTACTACAAATATGACCCCGGACTACAACAATCTTGTTGCTGAAAAGAGGTGTAATACCTCTCATTTAGTTTGTGAGATTATTAGGAAATTAGTTAATTTGAATTAAAGTTTTTTAAATGTAATTTTGTTTCAAGTAAACATGGTAAAGAAATGTATAATTTTGAATAATAAATTCTGTTTCACCCGTGCGGCCCAAATCTGTTTTCCTTGGAGAAGTTCGTCCCTTCTCACTTTACAAGGGTTGCAGGCATGCACTAGAGACTTTTATTTAAACAGGGATAAGTTCCTGTTACACAATGTTTAGAAGAATTCGATTTACTGGGATAGTCTGAGAGTGCCAAAGTACATGGGCTGCACCAATTATGTTCGTAAGAAAGAGAGATGACAGTCTGTTTTTGTGTGTTGATTACTGCAAGCTCAATGACAAACACATTGCTATACATACCCTCTACCATGAATTGAGGAATCACTTGCAGCTCTTCAGAAGGATACATTATTCTAAACCCTAGATTTACACTGGCGACACACTTTATTCGAGCTCGGCTAGTCCCACGAATTCGGGTATACCCGGGTGTATTGAGGTTTGTGACTGTTTTCTGCCCGAGTGCATTGAGTTATTTTCCGGCAGGGATTGAAGCATTTTATTCCCGTTGGCTGCAATACTGCACAGTACATATATATATACTGCATTACAATTCATGAATTTATGCCATCTGGTAGACACGCGAAGCATTGCAGCCTATTAAATCCTAATCATTATCATTTAACAGATCAGCCGCCCATCAGCCAGGCATGAACCCAGGCTGGCAAGGCAAATGCAACGGGGCTTGTCAGAGGTGAGGAGCGGCGCATTCCAGGTATCTGCCAGGTACATACCGGGTATTTGCTCGAATAAAGTGTGTCGGTGCAGTAGCTTCTGGCAAGTGGCCATGGAACCCAAGCACTGCAAGAAAACTGCTTTTCTGACTCCTATGTGTCGATATCAATTCAAATGTATGCTATTTGGTCTTACTAATGCTCCAGGAACATTCTACAGGGTAATGGAGCATTGTTTGAGTAATCAGAACAATGAAACCGTACTAATATACTTTGATGGCATCATTGTATTTTCTTGTTTTCATGGACTGAAAGAAAGGACTGAAATGAAAACCATCAACATGACACCTCTTACAAACATGTTAAATATTTAGCACAGGAGGAGTGTCTTCTGACAAAAATCAAAGCAATACAAATAATGGACAATTCCCACCAATCAGAGCGAGTTCTTTTTCGGAATAGTGGGCAATTATTAAAGTTTTGTTAAGAGTTTTTAAGAGAATAGCCATCACAATACATAAGCTTTTGGACATCCCACAATGCCTCATAAGAGGACCTTAGGTAGAGCTAGGCTGCAGGATTGGGGAAGTGATAAAGATAGAGCTTTTTTACATTTAAAACAAAGGTTAAGTTAAGCTCCTTATACTAATTACCAACAGCCATTCATTGTATATACAGATGACAGTCTTTAGCGATTAGGAACTGCTCTAGCTCAGGTGGAAGATGTGAATGAATGGGTCATTGCATATGCTAGTGGAAGTTATATCTTCTCCTTCACCTTCCTCTTGATTCATTTTAATGTTTTTAGTAATTCCCGGGGCAACATCATATCACTCGCAGGCTAAAAATATGATCCCAGATCTGAAAGAAAACAACCATTTGCAGCAGCAAGGGAGCAAGGCAGTAGCAGGATTTAAATAGAACTCAAACCAGGAAGTGATTAGCTGGGAAGCTACTGGCAGAATCCAGTAGAACCTGCATGTGCCACACCTGCAGGCCCCGCACCTGCTCCTCTTCCGGGCTCCACCATTTCTCCAGACACCACCACTCCTCTTCCACGCTCACCACTCCACCAGTCCCACGTCCACTCCTCCCCTCCATTTCATTCACACTCACTGACTCACTGACACTGAAACAAACAGTGACATAAAACAAATAGAAAAGAAATGACACACTAACAAACTACTTTCAGACTAATAAGACAATAAAATATGAAAACAAATATAATAACAAAAGACAAATCACTCACAAATCACCAAAGTTCTCCTCCTACCCCCAAGTCCAGTCTGTCTCACCCTCACTCCCAACAGCACTGACACACGCTGAAGCAAATGGCCACTTTATATAAGGGGTAAAATGAAAGGTCTCACGAGAATGTGATTCCTAAATTTTCCATAACGTTGGCTAATTTCATATAATATTTTGACATTGTAAACTATAATAGTTTTTGTACAACTTAATTTGGATGTTGACCATTCATGATGATTGTGGAAATCCATTGCCATACTGTAGACATGGATTACCAGTGTCACAAAAAAATTGCTTTATTGTAAAAAGCTAGATCTATAGAAAATTAATATTAGAAAAATGTACATACATATTTTTTTTGACCATGCACATGGCAATCCATGCACATATTGTGGTTATTTTTAACCACAGTGACAATGAATGTGTACAAGAGGTGGGGCAATCCATGCACATATTGTGGTTATTTTTAACCACAGTGACAATGAATGTGTACAAGAGGTGGGGGTTACTTGCTCCAAGAAGGGTATTTAGATCTCCCGGGTGTGTAACGGAACAACTTAACCCTCCAGTACCATAGCAATAAACTAATTAACTAACACCGCTATTAGAGTGAAGAGGTTAACTCCTCCCATGGTCTCTCCCACAGATACCCCAAGGAACCTAAGGGGACACACATCTAAACCATGAACCTCAGGGCACACTATATTATCACCTTAGTTGCCTTAGCAGGTAGCGGCAAACTTATTAAGCATTTTCAATATTCATTTTGATAATATGTGTGGGAGCAGAGCTGAACCGCATTGATTTCAGCCTTGGGGACACCGTAATTTCTGAGTGACAGGTCCTGGTATGGGGTGCCGATATCTCCTGCAGAATTTAAATACCATAGTCACATGAGCAGTGTCATGGAGGATATCAATATGGCGGAGATACCGGCAACCCATACCAGGGCCTTTATCTCAGAAAGTTGGGGGGCCGAGGCTAAAATCAATGCAGTTCAACTCAGGAGACCCCCTGCTCCTCCACACTATTATAAAAAAAAATATATTTAAAATGTTATGAACATAGCGGTTACCTGTTCAGGATATGAACCTGCTTTAAAAAACATTTTAATTGTAGTGTGCGGGAGCAGTGTTTCACCAGAGCTGAACCACATTTATTTCAGCCTCGGGGACCACCTACTTTCTGAGATAAAGGCCCCGGTATGGGCAGATATACTCTGCGTCACTGCTCATGTGACAGTGGTATATCAATTCTGCAGGTGATACCGGCACTCCATACCAGGACCTGTCTCTCAGAAAGTAGGGGTCCCGAGGCTGAAATCAATATTTAGGTGACTCTGGTGTTAGTTAATCTTGATTTAATCTTGTTTTATTCATGTTATTCACTCACTTGGTAATATATGTTTTAAGTAATTCATTAAAAGTTATATTTTAATTAGTGGTGTGCAGTTAAGTGAATTTTCTCAGGAGTCCAATTATTTTGTACACTTCTATTTTGCTGATTCTCTTGTACCACAATGTCATCAAAGTCAATCCAACGCCATCCTCCTTGACGATCCGGAACAAGTAGCAAAATTCTTCTTTCTTTTATCTTCAATCACCGTCTTCTTTCTTCATCTGTCTTTCTTTCTTTCTTTTCTTTAATCTTCTATCTTCATCCCTCAATCCAAAATCCAATGATAAATCCATAACCGGATGTTCTCTCGTCTTTTGTCTTCCTGTTAAATGATGTGTCCAGGCCTTATATAGGGCCTGTGACATCACATTTCAAGTCAGATGGTACAGCTCCAGCCTGATTGGCCTCAAGGACCCCCTGCTTCTCGAGTTATGGTACCCGAGTTCCTGGTATGGGGCATCGGGTGCCGGTATCGCTGCCATTTTTCAATCGTCCACGTCATGTGACCGTGGGATTTAAATACTGGAGGAGTAACTGCCACCCCATACCAGGGCCTATAACTCAGGAAGCAGAGGGTCCCCGACCATGAAATAAACGTGATTCATCTCAGGAGACCCTTGCTCCCGCACCCTATTAATAAAAATTACATTAAAGCAGCTTGCTTACCATAGCAGATAGCCGCTACGGTAACGAAATTGTTTAATTTTTTATTTGGGTTTTAATACTGATTTATTGTAGCAGGAGGTCTCCGGAGCAGAACCTCGTTGATTTGAGGTCTGGAGACCCACTGCTTCCAGGGGATCAGGCCCCATTATGGGGTGCCAGTATCTCCTATGCATTTAAATGTCCCGCATCACGTGACCGTGGAAATAAAATGCACAGGAGATACCGGCACCCCATAACGAGGCCTTTATCTCAGGAAGCAGGTTGTCCCCGGACCTCAAATCAATAAGGTTCTTCTTCGGGACCCCCTGCTACAATACACTGTTATTACATTTTTTATCAAAAAATGTTGATTTCTGGTGAGTTATGCGCAGGGAGAGGCGGTTCTCTCTCTGCAGCAGAAAGAAATCGCCAGGTGAACACTTTTCAGAGAGGCGGTCATCAACTCGCCGGCTACTCGCCAGTTTTGCAAATGCTGCTATCACAGGTATTCTGGGCTCTTTGCATACAGTACCATGATAGCAACGCTGTCAAAATTGACTATTTAAACAGCCTGGCGATTTGTTTTTTGGTGCTTAGTGCATTGGCCACGTAGTCGGGTGCAAATGCACTGATTTTATCACTGCTTTGTGAATCGCCTCCTTTGTGTGCTTTGGACAGTCTTTTTTGGACATTCTTGGTATATCTGTGTATGATAAATTCAACTGAAACAATAATACAGTCATAGAATGAAGTACTTTATTGTTTGGACTAATTCATGTATATTTGATTGCATTTCCAAGTCAAATATATTTTTTTAAGACATAAAGGAATACATTTCATTTGCATCCTTACTCTAACAAAGTACTAATTTCAAAATCTGCTTGAAAAACATTAGCTACAGTAGCTCTGTGATGTTTTTCTTCTTTACTGAATACTGTGGGTTTTTTTTAACCCAGAACCCAGTGTATAGGGTTCTTAATTCAAAGCTAAAGGCAATGTTAGAACTTTACACAAGAAAGAGCAAAGCAACATTTTAGTTTGACTTTTGCTCTCTTTTTACATACTGTACAGTAGATTTAGATTTTCATCAGTCTAATTTAAAGTATAAGAAATATTTGTAACTGGATTATGGGTAAGACTAGAAAAGTGTGAAATTCACAAACCAAGTGAAATATACTGTGTTTTTTTTTTTCCAAAAAACTAAATAGCTAAATCGTAAAATCCAGTGTTTTGTATTTTGCAGATACAATAAAATAATGAATACACAACATGTGGCTTTTGCAGTAAGGATTTGAGCATTTACAGATACTGTACACATACTTTAGACAGTTAAAATAAGACATTATTTATTTTATTTATAAGATATTTTACCAGGAAGTAATACATTGAGAGTTACCTCTCGTTTTCAAGTATGTCCTGGGCACAGAGTAAAACAAACATGTCTAGTTATTTTAACAAAAGAATAAGGCCTCTCTAATCGACACCCTATAGGACTTTAAAGGGCCTATTCTAGTAGCTTAGAAATGTGACAACACATCTAAAGTACATTTTACAAGCAAATGTGCATGTTTTACCATTCTGTAAGCCCTTTTCACATATCCAAACCATGTGAAAAAGACTTTTTTTAAAAACGTTTTCATTCTAGCTGTGCAAAACGGCCAAAATCAATTTTTTGCAAACTTGCTATAACATCCGGAAAGTGCAAAAGGCTAAATCACTCCTAAAGAACTCAGATCTTTTTCTCGACAACTCGTCAGGCGAGATAGCATTTCCGATTTCCCTCCATAGTGTTTTTGCATGGTGGAGGAGGAAGAAGAGGAGGAGGAAGTGGAGAAGGAAGAGGACGAGGAAGACAACATTCTACCTTAGGACACATGCTGAATCCAGGCCTACGGTAGGTAACTTTAGTGAGGGTCCCTCCGACTGCTACAAATCCTCCCACGATTAACAGGGCAATATTTGGAAAACGAAAACAAGGAGTGCAATGAAGGGACTAGAATGTATAAAAGTAATTTATAAAGAGAAGTAGCAAAATATTAAAAACCTACATCAAGTAACAGATACATCGACACAACCGCTGCAAACATCACAACAAAGCGCAGTGCCTGGCTGATAATCAACTGACCTCCTAGCAAGGAAAGTCCCACAGACAAGCGCAGCAGCTGAGCGAGACACCTCACCTAGCAGGACAGGTGATCGGCAGCCGAATGAAGGCACCAGTGGTGATGTAGCAGTGGGAAGATGAAACAGCCTCTATGCATTTTGCGCCATATGTATGAGGGCTGTTTCGGTGCAATGTCTAGTGCAGAATCCAAATTCTAGAGGATCCAGTAGAGACTAAAGGTAAGAAACTGGATCAGGCAAGCTAATACAAGACATTCTAGAAGTGTAGAGGCTTTTGGCAGAAGGGAGACAGGGTGACAACTAGAGACACAGGTCGGGTCAAGCTTGTGGATTTTCAGTGAAGGTATACTGCAACTGTTGCATACTTGAGGGAGGTGAGAAATGTACCACAGTGAAAGAAGGAGTTAAAAATATGTGTAAGTGTGAGGATTGACGTAGAAGCAAGAGATTTGAGGAGATGAGAAGGAATAGGGTCAAGAGAGAAGGTGGTAGACGGAGAAGAGGAAATGAGTAGTGACATGTCCTCCTCTGTGACAGAGGGAAAAGAGTCAAGGAAGGCAGAAAGAGAATTAGGAAGGGGAGGTGTATAATATCAGAAAGATACAGAGGGAATGCCTTGATGAATGGAATCCACCTTTGTCTTGAAATAGTCAGCAAAGCCCTGAGGTTAAATGGAGGAAGAAAAACAGGTAACAGATTATGGTCAGAGTAGAGAGTCAAAGACAGAGGAGAGGTCGCATGGGTTAGAATTGTGAATGTTGATTATTGAAGAAAAGTAGGTTTGTTTAGCCTTGGAGAGGTCAGAGTTTAAAAAGGGCATGCAAAAATAGTCCTGAAGACCAAATCTGGCACTCAGAAAGATAAACATAACAGTTATAGTTTTTATAGAATCCAAACACAATGTCCATTCCTTTGTTTTATAAAAAGGTATCCCAACCAGGCCCATATAGAAATTGTATGAAAGATCAGTCTTAGAGTTAGAGCTTGAATTCAAATAGGTAATGCCTTACTGGCTCTGCTCTGTGTGAGAACTTTCACAAACCCATTCCATTCAGTCAGCGACTGTGAACTTCCATCCCTCTATATAATAGTCTGTATCCTTGTGTACAGAGAAAACAGAGACTAACTGTTTGTGGAAGATAAATCAATCCAATCCATGCTCTGTCACACTTCTTCCCCTCACCATCTCCATCTCGCTCTTGTTTTTGCAGAAACCTGCGCTCTATTAACCTACCAGCTTTTGATTCCAATTTACGCTCCTCCCTCTCCTCTCTCAGTTCTACTTCAGACCCTGACAACCTGGTCAGGAACTACAACTCTGCCTTATCCTCCTCTCTTGACCTACATGCCCCGCTTTCTATCTGCCGTTCTCGCCCTTCTAACCACAGACCCTGGCTAAATTCCAACACACGCATGCTGCGTTCCTCCACTCGCTCCTCTGAACGCCTCTGGAGGAAATCTCATACGCTCGCAGACTTCCTTCACTACAAATTTATGCTGTCCTGTTTCAACTCTGCCCTCTCTCAGGCTAAACAAACCTACTTTTCATCACTAATCAACACGCACAATTCTAACCCACGTCGACTCTTTTCTGTCTTTGTCTCTCTACTCAGACCACCCTCGGCTTCCTCATCTTCTTCCTCCATCTCACCTCAGGACTTTACTGACTTTTTTAAGGAAAAGGTGGAATCCATACATCAGAACATCCCATATGTTGCCTCCTCCCATCCCACACCACTTCCTAACTCTCCTCCTGCCTTTCTGGACTCTTTTTCTGCTATCTCGGAGGAGGATGTGTCACTGCTGATCTCCTCTTCTCCCTCTACCACCTGCCCTCTTGATCCCATTCCTTCCCATCTCCTAAAACCTCTTGCTCCTTCTATAATCCCTATGCTCACACAGATCTTTAACTCTTCCCTCTACTCTGGTACTTTTCCATCCTCCTTCAAACATGCAACCGTGATACCATTGCTCAAAAACAGCAAGCTTGACCCTACCTGTCCTTCTAACTATCGATCTGTCTCCCTCCTGCCTTTTGCCTCCAAACTCCTTAAACGTCTTGTATTCTCTCAATTGCTGCACTTTCTCAACACCTATTCTCTTCTAGACCCTCTACAATCTGGCTTCCGCACTGCTCACTCTACTGAAACAGCCCTCACTAAAATAACCGATGACCTCCATGCTGCCAAAGACAGAGGTCATTACACTCTGCTCATTCTACTAGACCTCTCTGCAGCATTTGACACCATGGACCCCCTCTTCTCCTCCACATTCTCCATACTCTTGGTATTCGAACAAAGCTCTATCCTGGATCTCCTCTTACCTCTCCCATCGTACTTTCAGTGTCCTTTTGCTAACACCTCCTCCTCTTCTATCAATCTCTCTGTGGGGGTACCCCAGGGCTCTGTCCTGGGACCCCTTCTCTTCTCTCTTTACACACTCTCTCTAGGTGACCTAATCACATTTTTTGGGTTTAAATATCACCTCTATGCTGACGACACACAAATTTACCTTTCAACCCCTGTCTTTACACCTGCTATACAGACCAAAGTTTCTGAATGTCTGTCTGGAATATCATCCTGGATGGCCACCCGCCGACTGAAACTTAACATGGCAAAAACAGAGCTCCTTATACATACTCCCAAACCTGGCCTTACTACCTCCTTCCACATTATTGTTGGAAATACGATCATTCACCCAGTAACCCAAGCACGCTGCCTAGGGGTTACACTTGATGCCTCTCTCACATTCTCCTCTCACATTCAAAACGTTTCTAAAACTTGTCGCTTTTTCCTCCGCAATATCAAAAAGATACGCCCTTTCCTCTGTTACTCGTCTGCTAAAACTCTGACTCAGGCCCTCATTCTCTCCTGTCTCGATTACTGCAACCTCCTGCTGTCTGGCCTCCCTGCCTCTCACCTGTCTCCCTACAATCTATTCTAAATTCTGCTGCCAGAATCACTCTACTCTTTCCTAAATCTGTCTCCGCGTCTCTCCTCCTGAAATCCCTCTCCTGGCTTCCGATCAAATCCCGCATCTCACACTCAACTCTCCTCCTCACTTTTAAAGCTTTACACTCCTCTGCCCCTCCTTACATCTCAGACCTAATTTCTCGCTATGCACCATCCCGACTGTTGCGTTCTTCTCAAGGATGTCTTCTTTCTACCCCTTTTGTATCTAAAGCCCTTTCCACCCTTAAACCTGTCTCACTGACTACCCCGCACCTCTGGAATGCCCTTCCCCTCAATACCTGACTAGCACCCTCTCTATCCAACTTTAAGACCCACCTTAAGACACATTTGCTTAAAGAAGCATATGAATAGCACTGTGGATAATCCTGGACACAAGATACATAAAGCTTAGCCCCCTGCAGAATCACTTACTAGAATTCCCTCCTACTGTCTCTGTACGTTCTCCCTACCTACCAATTAGATTGTAAGCTCCTCGGAGCAGGGACTCCTCTTCCTTAATGTTACTCTTATGTCTGAGAGAGATCCAGCGCTCCACGGATTTTGCAAAATGTTCAAATTTATTGTGCCATACACAATGACCTTTTCGACCTTAGTCAGTCTTTTTCAAGTGAAAAAGGATGCCTTTTCACTTTAAAAAGACCTATTAAGGTCGAGACTATCGTTGTGCATGGCGCAATAAATTTAAAAAAAATTCAAAATCCATGGAGCGCTGGATCTCTCTCTTTTTCACAGTCCAAGTGGATGTTTGATAGGTATCCTTGAACCAGCAGCACCGGTAATACTTTTTGGTTTAATTCTTAAGGAGTGCAGCATATCACTGTTTATTTGACTCTTATGTCTGAAGCACTTATTCCCATGACTTGTTATTTATATTATTTGTTATTTATATGATTACATGTATTACTACTGTGAAGCGCTATGTATATTTATGGCGCTACATAAATAAACACATACAATACAATACAATACAATTTACGTACATAGATTTCTCATTGTATGTGCTCTGTAGTGCTTCTGAAGGCTTATAATGATTCTCTTCTTTCTCACAAAGTCCGCTCTAATCTGAGAAAGTTCAATTTGAAGTCATACAGTAGGAATTTATCTTCATGCTTCAATGCTGCCTTTGATTTTTCTAGTACTAACACCTGCTCTCACTTTTCTTGTTCCATTTGCTTCTTCATTTTTCTACTTCCTGAAGCTTCTCATCTCTTTCACTGACCTGGTCAGTCAAATCTTAAACTCCCTCTTTCATATTTCTGTTCTCTTTATTTTTGGTCTCTAATAAACTTAAGAAACTAATTTTCCAATTTGAATGTATGTATATTTGAATTCGATTGCAAATGTCCAGTGATAGAAAAAATAAGCAAATGTGCCTTTTTGAGATGGAGCTACTGTATGAATATCCGTCTGAAAAAAACTTGCAAATTTGAGACGAAAGATTTGCCCATGTCCACTCTGCTCCTCTTGTCCAAGCCAGGGCCAACTCAATTAGCAATAAATAGTGATGTTTTGGCGAATTTGGATCAGATCAGCATTTCCTTTGGTTCGTGGATTTCAGCAGATCAATGTCAAAAAGGGCGATTCGTGTTTTGCAGATTTTTATTATTACCAATGCACTCAGCTGATTCAGAAACCTGTGGATGGATTTTTAGAATCCAATCCGCGGGTTGCTGAATCCACAGAATGGATTCTCCAAATCCGTCCATGGGTTGTATCCAATGGTGGATTTTGATGAATCCGTGTAGATTGAAAACACCCAAATCTGTTTGCAGATTTTACACCATGAAACAGGTTTTGGGGGCGAAAATCAGCGAAAATCTGGGAAACATATTTGTGTGGATTCGTCCATCTCTAGCAATAAACTCATTTAAAGATTGACAATGACCCTCAATTTTCCAAGATGCCTCTTCAGATCAACAATCTGAGACTACAAGGAGACCATATTCTCAAATTTCCCAGAGGTATGCTCCCTGGAAATGCTGTCCCTCGCTGTGGAGGGGGTGCTAGGATCACCTGCATCAAACAAAGGGAACTCCACTGGATAAATATTTTTCAGATGCTTGCCCCAAAGGGGCTAAACGAGTATAAATGAGTATTATGATATTAGCTGCTTTCTGCAGAGGCAATATATATATTGAGAGGAAAGCGGCATCCCTCGTGTTCCCCGGGTATATATATAGCACAACAGAAAGAAAAAACGGCGCCAACCTAAACCACTATATAAATGACCACATAAAAATGATGAAAAAAACCTATACTGTGCAAAATGGGGAAAGGTAATAATACATGCACAATACACAAAAATAAAAATAAAAATATCAGATGAAAAGTCCAGAAAAAGATATATATAAAAAATATACAAATCCTAAAAAATGCTCCAATTTGCTATCCAAAAGAGTTTCTGCAGCCCGAATGAAGGGAACATCACTTCCTTGAAGATATCTATAGAAACACAGAAAAAACAGGCGCACTCATAGCGTAAAAAGGTATAACAATATTTATGGAGTAAAGGATTTAAAAATGCACACTCACAAACATAGCTTAATAAAAAGCAATTTTGAGTATAACTCAGCCAGCCAGACGCAGGAACCCGGTAACGGATAACTCCAGTGTCCAGTGTAGATACACTGCAGCAGCCTCTGTGAACGCCTCCGCAGCCCGGGGAACACGAGGGACGCCGCTTTCCTCTCAATCCGGCGTCACACAGTGAGTTCTCAGCTCCAGGTACCGCGAGAACTCAGTGACGTCAATGGATTCAACCGGAGCAAATTCACATTAGTATAACTGGTGGACGTCTGAGATAAATGTTTCAAAGAAACAAAAAATGATGTAGCAAGCCAGTGAGTGTATATATATTAAAACTGGGCAATACACCTCCACATAACACTCACAGCATTTTTTGTTTCTTTGGAAACATTTATCTCAGACGTCCACCAGTTATACTAATGTGAATTTGCTCCGGTTGAATCCATTGACGTCACTGAGTTCTCGCGGTACCTGGAGCTGAGAACTCACTGTGTGACGCCGGATTGAGAGGAAAGCGGCGTCCCTCGTACATACTGTACAAGCGTATGTATATATATATATATTTATATATATATAGTGCAGAATAAATGAGTTCTTCAGTATTAGGTGATACCTTTTTTATTGGACTAACAATTTATGTCATAGGACAAGCTTTCGAGAGTTCTCCTCTCTTCTTCAGGTCAGCAATACTGATTTACATAGGAATCAATGCTAAAACAGTGAAAAAAAAAAAAACATATTTACTGTAGATAAGGTCAGGTGTTATGTGTTTGAAGCCGAGGGATAGTGTCAAAGAAAGGTGGGGAAGGGATGCTGGGGGGGGGAGAGAAAGTGTGGATAAGAATAGAGGCAAGCAGGATAATTACAGACAATTTTGGTAGGGTGTGAGAAAACCCATGTCCACATTAAGTCCCTTGGTTTTGGTGTCAAAGAGTCTTATCATTCTGAGCTCAAATGTTTTCCGTTCTTGGGTGCTTTTAAACATTCCATTGAGGATTTTGATTTTTAAATCATTTATGGAATGATCTGGTTGTGAGAAGTGATGTCCCACAGGTGAGCAGTATCTTCCTTCTTCGTGATGGAGTATAGAGTGTCTGTGCATATTCATTATTCCTTGTAATTTTTGGCTGGTTTCCCCAATGTAGCAACCTTGGTCACATTTGTTGCATTGAATCATATACACTATATTCGTGGATGTGCAGCTGTATGATCCTTTAACATTGAATGTTCTATGGTTGTGACTGGCTGTGGGATCCTGGCAAATATGTTTGCAGAGTTTGCAGCGTGTGTTGCTGCACAGTTTTGTGCCGTTATTCATGTCTTTAAAATCGTTGTGAAGTTTTCTGCTGACTAATTTCTGTTTGAGGTTTGGTGGTTGCCGGAATGCAAGAATGGGAGGTTTGGGAAAGATTTCTTTTAATGTCGCATCCTCTGTCAGCATGGGTTGCAGATCTTTGATTATTTTTCGTATTCCCTCTAGGGTAGGGTTGTATGTGGTCACTAGTGGTATGCGTGTGGTAGGTTCTTTCTGTCTGTATTGTAGCAGGTGTTCTCGTGGGGCTTTTAGTGCAGATGTAATAGTTTTGGCAATAGTCTTTGGTTTGTATCCCTTCTGTCTGAACGATTCGGTCAGGGTTGTGAGATGCCTGTTTCTGTCTTCAGTGTCAGAGCATATGCGGTGGTATCTTATAGCCTGGCTGTGTATGATACCTTGTTTGGTGTGAGTGGGATGGAAGCTGGAGTTGTGGAGGTAACTGCATCTGTCAGTTGGTTTCTTGTATACAGATGTGTGTAGTTTCCCATCTTTCAGTGTTACTGTCGTGTCTAGAAAGTTTATTAGGTTTGCAGAATAATCCCTTTTGAGTTTTATTGATGGATGGAATGAGTTTAGGGACTCATGGAATTGTTTTAGGTTTTCTTCACCCTCTGTCCATATTATAAACAGGTCATCAATGTATCTGTAGTATTTGTAGGGTTTGTGGAGGCATGTAGTTAGGAATCTTTGTTCAAGATTTGCCATGAAAAGATTGGCATATTGCGGTGCCATTTTGGTACCCATTGCAGTCCCCATTAGTTGTAGGTACATTTCCTTGTTGAAGCTGAAGTAGTTGTGTTTGAGGATGTATTCTATCAGTTTGGTAATTACATCCACGCTGTATTTATGATCCAGGGGAGATGTTGTAAGGAAATGCAGGCATGCCTCATTACCATCCTTGTGGGGGATGTTGCTGTAAAGGGATTCTACATCCATGGTAACTAGTAGTGTGTTGGATGGTAGTTGGTTGATGTTGTTAAGATTATTGAGAAAATCTGTGGTATCTTGTATGAAGCTGTTGGTGCTTCTGACTAAAGGTTTGAGGATATTCTCCACTAAGCCTGATATTTGTTCCGTGAGTGTATCCATACCTGTTATAATAGGTCTGCCGGGGTTTCCTGGTTTGTGGATTTTGGGAAGCATGTAGAAGATCCCAACTCCTGGGTTGTCAGGTATTAGTTGCTTCAATTGTGGTTGCAGGTGGTTAGGGAATGTTTGAATGAGATTCATGTATATATGTATATGTATATATATATATATATATATATATATACATATGCTTGCCCCAAAGGGCAATATAAAGGGTATATATACATATATATATATATATATATATATATATATATAAATATATATTGTGGTGCCGTCGCTGCCCTCTAGGGGCTAGAGTGGGGCAGTTGTGGGACTTTACAGCTCTCATAGTGTTAATTATTCTGGACAGGTCTGTGCAGCTGTGAGTTAATGAGCTAATTAGCCTAGCCTGTATAGTCAGGAAGTGATACAGAGATTCCCCCCCCCCCATGCTCCCAGACACACACTGTTGAGAGTTATACAGAGAGGGTGAGAGAAGCTGCTGTGAGA
This sequence comes from Ascaphus truei, assembly GCF_040206685.1. Classification (NCBI taxonomy): domain Eukaryota; kingdom Metazoa; phylum Chordata; class Amphibia; order Anura; family Ascaphidae; genus Ascaphus; species Ascaphus truei. Next base: position 523,964,305 of record NC_134483.1, on the reverse strand, counting down.
CTGAAAGGAAACCTGCTGCAGGTACACTGGGTAAAGTGGGGAAAAGAGTTTAGTTCTCCCACGATTACTGTAGTTAGGGACTAAGCAGTGTTAGTCAGTACTCCTAGAAGGAGTTAGGTCTTTTTGTTTCTGTTTTGATGTTATAAGTTAACCCTGTACCTGCCTTATACCCTGTAAATAAACCCCTGCTTAGAGAAATACAGTGTTTCCTGCCTTTGATCTGGACAAAAGATCCGACGCTGGGACAGAGACGTCACAATTGGTGGAGTTTAACGCAGGCAGTCCACAAGGCAGGGAAAGTGGATAATGGAGGAATTTCTGACCTCGCTTCAGTGCAAGCAAATTAGAAAATTCTGCAATGTTAATGCGGGGTTTGCAGCAATTGGCAAAGACCCAAGAGGAGATGGCAAAATCATATTATGAGGGTTTACTACAGATGACAAAGTCACAAACTGAAAGCACGGTGGCGTTAGTACAGCAGATGGCGGTGTCCCTACATCAGACGCTAAAAGAAGAGCAAAACGAGGCGCAACTTCGCCTACACCATGAGCTGCGAGCGTTGGGAGAGAAAATTATCGCCCATCCTTGAGTTGCCCCACAGGTCGCTCACCAGGTAAAAACACACCTCATTCAAAAAATTACGATGGACAATGACGTTGAGGCATACCTGTCAATCTTCGAGCGCACCGCAGTACGCGAAGGGTGGCCAGCTGAGGAGTGGGCGGGAATAATTGCTCCCTTCCTGGTGGGTGACTCACAACAAGCCTATTATGACTTAGAGCCCGAGAAAGCTAAAGACTATGCCACCCTGAAGGCGGAGATTATGGCATGGCTAGGGGTCACCCTCGCGGTTCAGGCTCAACGGTTCCATTCCTGGCGTTATGATTTAGAGAAGACACCCCGCTCTCAACTCTATAACCTTATACACTCTGCAAGGAAGTGGCTCCAGCCTGAGGTATGTTCCATTGCTGCAGTTGTCGAAAGAGTTGTTATAGACCGGTTCCTGAGAGGCCTCCCCCGCACCATCCAGAAGTGGGTGAGCCAGAGTGACCCCAAAGACGCCTAACAGTTGGTCGCTTTAGTCGAATGTTACTTGACTGCCGAAGAGATGTCCAAGAGCTCAAGTCCAGATGAGTGCGCCGGTTCTCGCTTCCTACGCTCCAGGAGGTCCGATAAGACTGTTCAACCGAATAGGAATCCCCAAGGACTCACTGACTTGCGTAAGGGAGTAGGGAGTTCCACAGCACCTAGGAGGGACTCTGGTCTCATTGTTTTCCCAATAGACTGAAGACAAAACGCCGACCCAGTTTTGGAAGGTATATAGAGTGCTACAGATGCCATGAACTTGGACATGTGGCCGCAGTTTGCCCTCGGAACGCGGAACCAATGGAATGTAACTTTTCTGTGGGGCATCAGGCGCGCTGGGTTTCTATGGTTCAGCACAGTTCTTGCAGTTCAGAAGAGGACGATGAGGACTCCTATGTGGCCCCGCGGAATGGACATCCTCCGTGTGCAACAGAAGCTGCAGGGAAAGGTTACCCCGTGGTATCAGAAAAGACCAGAGGTGGACTACAACACAGAGCGCTTGGCGCAATCTTCACAGGAGTGACTACTAGCCTTGGCATGACAAAGGCTACCGATACCGCCATAAGCAGAAATCCAAGTGAGCCAGACCAAAAGACTGTTGACTGGAAACGGTTCTATGAGGCGTCCCAACAAGACGTTCAACGCCTCATCGGCAAGCAAGAAGTTTCTCAGCGAGAGGTCTGCACGTTAAAAACAGAGCTGGGTAAACTAAAGCAACAAGTGCTACAGGAGCGACTGAGTACCCAGTGGGTCCCCACAGAGCAACATGATGAGCTGAAGGCCACCCTGAGCCTTACAAGAGCATCACTGGAAGCGGAATATGAAAAAACTAAAAATGTCCAAACCTTGGAATCTGAAAAACTGAAGTTGGACAAAAGGCTTCTAGAGCTGAAGCAGATAACTGAACACAAGTCCCAGCAACTCACAGCTATAAAGGAGGACAACCTCAAGCTGCAGAAAGCGCTGGAGAAGCAGAGAGCCTGCTCCATCACCAAAAATCAGTACTCCCAGGAGAAAGAGACATGGGAAACAGAATCAGCAGCAATCCTAGCGACAAAAACTACAGAGATCCAAAATCTGAAGGATGCGCTGACACAAACCCAGAGCAAGCACCGGGAAGAGATGAAGGCCCTGAGAGGAATTGAATTGGCAGCTGCCTTGAGTCAGAAAAGAAGCATAGAAGGACAGCTTCAAGACCTGAGGAAGGACCTGGAGTTTGAACGTGCTGGCCGCAAGAAGGCAGAGAAACAACGGCGTGACCTAGGCAAAGAGCTCAAAGCTCTAATGACTGAGTGGGACACTACGCTGGGCTCTATTACTGCTCGGCAGGAGGTCAAATGAAGAAAACCTTTAAGAAGCGGTGGATGTCAGACAGGTCTGACAAAGATGTTGGTGCACGGGATAGTGCACGGGCCGCTCACACGACTGTGTTACGCTAGGGGGAGGGATATGTGGTGCCGTCGCTGCCCTCTAGGGGCTAGAGTGGGGCAGTTGTGGGACTTTACAGCTCTCATAGTGTTAATTATTCTGGACAGGTCTGTGCAGCTGTGAGTTAATGAGCTAATTAGCCTAGCCTGTATAGTCAGGAAGTGATACAGAGATTCCCCCCCCCATGCTCCCAGACACACACTGTTGAGAGTTATACAGAGAGGGTGAGAGAAGCTGCTGTGAGACTGAAAGGAAACCTGCTGCAGGTACACTGGGTAAAGTGGGGAAAAGAGTTTAGTTCTCCCACGATTACTGTAGTTAGGGACTAAGCAGTGTTAGTCAGTACTCCTAGAAGGAGTTAGGTCTTTTTGTTTCTGTTTTGGTGTTATGAGTTAACCCTGTACCTGCCTTATACCCTGTAAATAAACCCCTGCTTAGAGAAATACAGTGTTTCCTGCCTTTGATTTGGACAAAAGATCCGACGCTGGGACTGAGACGTCACTATATATATATATATATATATATATATATATATATATATATATATACCATATATATATATATGGTACTGGTGGGGAGACACATGTGTACCTCAATACTGCTGTATGATCTATACAGTATGTATATAAACCAAGTAATTTTTTTTCCCGTTTTAATATGCCTACCATATGTAACTAGTTTTGGAATATTTTAGTCAGTGTATCTCACCCATATTTTGTAATTAAGTATTAAATAATGAAAAACTTGTGTAGTAGACATGACATTACAAATGGAGGGAAATCTTCTAAAGTACACATTTTTAAACACAGAACGATGATTTTCATCACTTACAGCTGCGTCAGCCTTTATTCTAAAGCTGCGTACGCCGGACCACTCTGAATACCGCGGCCCGACGAGCTCTGTTTTCGTAGCGTTTGGCAATTGACTCTTTATTCGAGCGGTTTTCTATTGTGCGCAGATAATTGCATTTTAGCTTTTTCTAGAATACCGTCATCACATTTAGGCGCATGCGTCTATAACTTCTCATTCGATTTGAATTTCAAGTCTGAAAAAAAAGCTTTTTTTCTTTTGTCGACATAGGCTTGCATAACAATTTTGGCTATTCTGAGATTTTAATTCTACACTAGTCATGTACTGTACGTACTGTATGAGGTGGGTGGCATACTGTGACTCATAAGAAACCCCCAAAATAAAAAGTTATCTTTTATTCTATACAGTATGTATTTATTCTACAGTATATGTACAGTATTATATATGTATTGTTTTAATACTGTTTAGATTTAATGCACATGCGTGTATGACTTCCCATTCAATTAGAATTTCAAGTTCTAAATTTCAAATTCTAACTCTGTGCAGGAGCAATACGAAAAAAACATGGATCGATACATAACTTTTTCCTTATTGCACACACGAGCATCTGGTGAAAATTTGAAAAAATCATAATTTGAGAAAATATTGAGAAATTTGACCAACTGTGGCCATCTTATCATCTGCTGCATTAATTGCGGACCATATTAAATAAGTGTACGTTATGTCGGGCTTTTTGCACACGTACTGTGGCGGTGTACTCATCTCAGAACCTCAGAACAGTATAAAAACAGTACTGTAATGTAAAAATACACTGTGCATTGAGTTTTTATTATGAAATTCCTAAATTGAAACAGTATTGTAACTTCTTCAGTACTAAGGTCAATTCACAATGGACCACTGTGTTTTGTTTTTTAAACACCTGCAAGTCAACACATTACTGTACTGTACACATTAGCATTCATAACAATTCATGAATATCTGCCACTTGGCGGATACGTGAAATACTGCACCGACACACTTTATTCGAGCAAATACCCAGTATGTACCTGGCAAATACCTGGAATGCGCCGCTCCTCACCTCTGACAAGCCCCGTTGCATTTGCCTTCCCAGCCTGGGTTCATGCCTGGCTGACGGGCGGCTGATCTGTTAAATGATAATGATTAGGATTTAATAGGCTGCAATGCTTCGCGTGTCTACCAGATGGCATAAATTCATGAATTGTAATGCAGTATATATATATATATACTGTGCAGTATTGCAGCCAGCGGGAATAAAATGCTTCAATCCCTGCCTGGAAAATACCTCAATGCACTCGGGCAGAAAACAGTCACAAACCTCAATACACCCGAGTATACCCGAATTCGTGGGAGTAGCCGAGCTCGAATAAAGTGTGTCGCCAGTGTATTGCCACCAATTCAATCCGAACCATTATAATTAAATAGATCAACCGCGTATCAGCCGCGGGTGCTGGGCGGCGCGAATGCGGCATGAATGCAGGGATGCCCAATTTATTGCCGTGAATTCAGAAGATGCAGTCGCTACGCCCCCAAGAATTTTTAAAATAAAGGCTGGCACAGCAGTATATGATATAGTATTTTCGCTTCTTAAATATGGTTCAATTTGTTTTATTTAGAAGTTTTTATGGTTAGAATTATTGTGATGGGATTATGTTTTAAATGATAGCCCACATTACTGCAGTCCTGGAATCAGAGTAAGTTCTTTCAGGGACCTGCAGTGAGTTGTGTCTCAAATACTGTATATGTTCCATTAGCTGGAAGTGACATATGGCTGTCCCATGATTCAATGTATCAATACCAGAAGTGACACAATGTCACAAACATGGCGCCCGATAGCACAGGGACGGTGGCATAACCTCATGCAGGACATGATTTTGGTATATAAAGTCAGTGCAGGGTGTACACTATAAGCCTGAGGAAAGGGCCACAGGTCCAGAAACGTTGTCTTGTAAAGTACTGAAGCAGCCACGAGTATCAGAACACTTGCATGGGAAAATCTGGTGCAATACCCCTGTAATGCTGCAACATTTCTGTGACATTTCTTCAGACAGACTAAGGGACCCCCGCTGTGTTAATCTGATGGGCCATTAGTCTGTTTGCAGAAATGTCACAGAAATGTTGCAGCATTACTGGGAGATTGCCCCAGATTTTCAAAGGCAAGTGTTCGGATACTCATAGCTGCATCTGTATACTGCTGCGACACATCTTATTCTTACATTTGCCGCCGATTGACCGGGGCTTTACTCCGGCTGCGCTGAAACTAGACCGGGCGCCAGCCGCATCTCCTCCCAGCACCCCCTCCACTCGCGCCACTCGCGTGCATTTTTCAGCCCCTTCCCCACCCCCTGGCTGCTCCTGCTGTGCCCCTTCTGCTTCCTCGTACCCCCGCTTACCTTGTGGGGATGTCGGGGAAGCCAGGGGAGCCGGGCACGCCACGTGGCAGTGACATCACAGTGACGCGCGGACGTGACGCGCGGACATGCCGCGTCACCACGCGGCCCGTACGCATACTGCCGTGCGGGCAATGTTAGAATAAGATGTGTCGCCACTGTATGTGTGTTCAAGATATGTTGTTTTAATACTTTTTTCTTTATTCTGTAATTGCTTATTTTCTTTATACCTATATAATATATATATATAAATATATATATTTATATATGTGACAGTTATTGCATTAAAATAACAGTTTTTACACTGCTTTATACACACCATTTGTTTGTAGTGTTATTTTTCAATAGAAGTATTTTATTTCTTGAGTGCTGATTTAAAAAAAAAAAAAAAATCTCCTAGTGCACATACATGTGACATTGAGTGGCAATCTGAATCCTGCAAATTATGCTGCCTGCAATTATGAAATATGAAGTGCTAAATTAACAATTTAGTTCAATAATCCAATTGCCTTGTTTCCAAAGTTTTTCTGTTTCAACTCCTTCTTGTTATAACTCAACACTTAAGTCAACTGCACTTGAATCAAACTTCAAGTTATACAAGAAGTGATTTTTTAAAGTAATGGTTAGGATCTACCACTCATTTGATGGATCCTCTTCTACAAATATGCTTTCAAATATGTGGTTCTGATGGAGAGTACAGAGCAACATCATTGCATATTCAACAGAGATGTGCACATCTGTCCTAAAATCGAACCAGGTAACACTGTATTGTGACCTTTAAAAAAGAGTGGTCTTTTTATTAATATAAGTGTAGCGCAGTTTCCCCCAACCTATGGGAGATATGGCGGCTACTGAGTGTATGGTGCATTACCTGTGACTTGCAGGAGGTCTGAACCTCCACTGCTGGGAGCCTGGGGTGCACTTGATTCATCTGGTGACAGCGCCTCCACCTATGCGGGATAATACCATGTTGGATAACCCCATCACAGGACCCAATGCAATAATATGCACACTGATATAGATAACAGTTTACTGCATGTATATGAAAAAGGAATAACAATATAACACCCACATCAAATAGGCCACGCACGGCCATAACCCCACAGTGCCCTCCAACACAGTGTCCACACTCGGATGGGATATTCCCGCAAAGTACTCAGGTGCCCTTGGGCACCCATCCACCTTGGTGTCCATAAGAGTCAACCCACCCAACGTGTATGACAGCATTGCCCACAACTAAAGTGTGATCTGTTGGTGCATTTGAGGATACCTGTCGGGTGCTCCACACCTGGTAATGCCGACTGAAGACAAGGGGGCCGTTCGGTCCCATGCCATCATTGTCAGCGATGAGTCTGCCCCCATGTGGGGTGGTGTCCAGCTGGAGGGTCTCACTTTTAGTCTCTCTCTGTGAATGATGATCTGGTCTCAGACAGACCACCAGATGCCAGGTCGCCGCTGTGTCCCTCATGCTTGTACTACAGGATAATCCTAATCTATTGGGATGGTCCCTGCACTAGCCACAAGATCAGAGGGGGAGTCGGGGCCTAGCTGGGGTCTTTGGTGGTCTCTGGCCTAGTACAGGAGTCACAGACACCATGCACACACACCCTACCCTCTCCTTGTCCCAGCTCCAACTGACGTGTTTCCCAGCACGCTAAATGTATCTACTGTAGTCTTCCGTGAATCCTGCAGCCCTATTGGCTGTATCTCCCCACCTGACTAGCAGCCCATGGGGCTGCTGGGAATTGTAGTTCCCCTGCAAATCTACAACTCCTAATGGCCGACTCGCGTGCCTAACACTGCGCGTGTGCAGCATCTCACGCACGCGCAGTCACTATCAAGACTCGAGATCGCCTCCGCCGCTGTCGCGTGCCACCCTCCCCGCACTCTTCCCATTCTCTGCTGCTAGTCGCAGCCACAGCAGAAGTTAAGGGGATGAAGGGGTACCAGGGGGGACCAGGCCACATAAGTAAATATGGTGACAATTTAATTCAACAAAACTGTGGCTAAAATTGGGGAACAATTCCTTGATTGTGACATAAATACAAGTATTTAGTAAACCTAAGATGCTTACCTCATAAGACAAGAGCAGAAAGAATGAGGCACCAGGAGTCCGGAGCAGGACAATGTCAAAAGTAGACATTGCGTTGCCTCAAATGAATTTTCAAGACTTACTGCAGGTAGCTATTCACTAAAGTCCCCCAGCTGCAAAACTCGGGGAAAAAACATTGCTAAATAATTGCACCAGATTGATCAAAATAAATAGTCAACTTGTTTTCTATGGCATACCTTCCTTTGATAAATATGATGCTATTTTTTGCACTGCATGGTCCTCAGTTTTGCAGCCAGGAGAATTTAATTTGTAACTACTGATTCAAAATGAATCAAACTAATTATCAACAAACAAGTATAATGTATTTCATTGAGCAGAATGATTCCGGATATGTACCGGTATAATTAATTGATACAATTATGTATTGTCCTAGGCTTTCTCACTAAATAACCATATTCATGCATACTTGATTACATTTCCAAGTCAAATATAGGCTGCATTGAATGATAGGTGCTTAAATTAATCCACTGTGAGATCAAGCAACAGTGCACTGTTTCATGGTGGCAATAATAAATGTGTGTTTCAGAAATGATGGGTTGGTGAAAAACTTTCCACATTAGTTTTATTTACCATTAATAAACTGCTATTTGTAATGCTATGGAAAACTAAAAATGTCCTTGCCTTCATTTTATTTTCCTGTAGTCTTCTGCTGGTTCTGAAAACAAGGAAAAAAATACACAGCGCTACTTCCATGCAGGGTGAAATCAGATCAAAAACGGATAAAAACGAGAGCGTTCCCAGAGGAAGTTCTGCTGATTCTGACCCGCTTTCCAAGGACAATTCGTGGCCATCTTTCTGGCTTTTCGCATGGGAATTGTCCCCTCCTCACGGCGAGTTGTCGAGTTAGCGGCAAGTTGTCCCTGCTCTGTTAGAATTTATATTTAGTGGTCAGACGGAATTTTAACACAGCAGGGGTCCCTGGCTGTCCCATTCAGTTTGAATGGTACTGCCAGGGACCCCCGCTGTTAATCCGATGGGCCATTAGTTTGTCTGCAGAAATGTCACTGGAGTATTGCAGCATGTACCCAGCATGTACCCATCATGTACCCAGCATGTATCTGGGTCTTGTAGGTGATTGCCCCAGGTTTGTTTTAGAATACTCGTCAGCACTACAGTACCTCCTCAAAGAAATAAATAAGGTTAGTTTCATAATTCCATGCTGACTATTACTAATAATTTTGTTTTCTATTAGGTATTCCTATAGAAATTCAAATTTCTTCTTAAAGGCTTTAACTAGTTTCTTTTTATCATATTAAACCTTAAAGTAGTTTCCCCACTATTGAAGTCAGGCGTACAGTTATGTAATTCCCCGGTTATGATCTATAGTAGTGCCCTTTTTAAATATAGGCACCACATCTGCTTTACACCAATCTTGTAGTACTGAGCCTGTGGAAATGGAGTCCTTGAATATTAAATACGATATGTGCCACGTGGACCGGCGTTGTACTATGAAGAGCCACAGCCATGACTATATGACCTGGATTGAGGAATTGGGAGCGGGTTTCCTGCAAGTGGCTGCTGAGGAGGAACGACATAGCCCCAATCCTAATCCCATATGTGACTGGGTGCAAGATACCTGAGGAAATGCTCATGGAGAATGGAGCTTTTTCACCCTCCTTAGTGGAGCAAGTTTGGGCATACTACCTGCGAACTACTACCAGTGCAATACTGATGCCACCAAGGTCTTCTTCGACTACCGTGGCGCCTGAAAAACCCTTACACAGTTCTCTGTTGATGAGCGTGGCATCCTGTCGAAAGATACTCACAAAGATGTCCATTGCTATGCTGGAGGAGATCGAGGCTGGAGGCTCCATGATGGTACTCCTGCCGAAGTGTCACCATATCATACCTGTAGTGGTGAGAAAAGCCACTCGGTACAAGAGGAGCTCTGCCAACCGTCGGTGACGTCATCGGAGGCAGCCCCACCCGAGCGGAAGATGTCCCGGGACCCAGAGGATCTTCGCGAGGCGTCAGAGCTGCCTGCTCCCAGCCGTGATGCCAACGAGACAACATCAGCCCGGCAGAGCGGTGAGGATACATCCGATCTACAGGTTCCAGAGATGACAATGGCCTATCTGTCAAGGGTGCTTCGGCCTAGCTGGTTTCTGCAGAGGCAACCATCTTGGAGGTACCAGCCTTTTCTTCTTCTTTCCCAGTCATTGCTGCCCCCATTCTGGTTCAACCAGAAGTCATCATCCCGATTTCAGCCTCCGGGGCGGAAACGGAAGTCGTGACCTTCGCTTCGGTGAGTAAGGGTGAGGCCAACCATTTTTTCCAGCAGTGTCATGCATGAGGCAAGGCCCTAGACCGAAAAACTGCCAAAGACTCTGACCACCACGAGGTACTTGAGATGATGGGCCGAGGTAGGCGCCAGACACCTGAGACTTTGGAACATGATACTGATATTAAGGCCTCATCAAGCGTTACCCAGGATACTGACATTGTGCAACAACCTACCCATGACAAAATGGTGTGAGAGGGTTTTGATGATGATGTGCCTAGGAGTGGGTTGTTTAATTATACCATGTCTTCATGAGAAGTTTCCTGTAAATCTGGTAGTTCTAGACCACCAACTACTGTGGGTTCAATGCGGGATGAACATATTGAAATTCCTAGTTCTGGTATAAAGAAGGTAGTACATGGTGGAATCCAATGTTTCAAGGATATGTGCCAAACATGAATAGGACAGGTTCCTATTAATTCAAGGTAACACAGTGGACCACCGGTGGGTAGAAGGGGAGTTTACCCCAGATGAAACAGCAGAGATCCTTAGGGATTGCAGTAAGATATAAGGCTAGGGATGATACTGTAACACCTTCAGGGCTGGAGGTAGTAAAGAAAAAAACCCTATCTTCAGAGCCACTATTTTGGGTGCAGCTAGGGCAAGGCTATGGGCAGAACTTAATTAAAAATAGCAGGGTGGATCGTATAGTGATCCAACATTATAGGAAGTCACATGTTACAATTACTCTTACATTCCTGAACCCCTTATGAAAGAGGCGGTGGCCCATAGGGAGGTATGGCTCAGCCAGGCCATGTTGGACTATCTAGCTGCCCAGTGTTTAGTGGCGTATTACTACAATAAGGAAAAGGTGTCCTACTAATGGATGTCTGGAAAGTAGGAAGGAACATTTATTTGGACAGGGTTGAGTATATCTCAGAGAAGGACCAGAAGCATTGCTATCCGTCACCGTACCGAATAGTGGGGGCAGAAAGGTTTACAAGCCTGACCCCAAACACTACAACGGAGGGGTGTAGATCTTCAGCGTAGGAAGGATCTATCTGTACCCATGTTGTTCTATGTTAATGCTCTGTTCAAGTTGTTTTAATTGTTCTCCAATTAGGATGGTATGTAATTAGATGTCTCAGTGAAGGCGTGATAGTTCCCCAGGGGGAGCATGTAGCCAGGTACCCCCATGGATACTAATTTCCCTGTCTACCACGTAAGCCCTGGTACCAGGGCAGGCAGTGTTAGGGTTACATGTATGCCCTTGCTGCAGTAAACAGCTCCCTTGAGTGACAGGGGGGGGGGGTGGGCCCAAGGCCTAAGTACTGCCCTCACTGGGACTAAGACCTGGGACCCTCCCCGGTAACAAAAAGAAGCTACAGCCAAAATTCAGTGTTCTCTGTCGCTATCCCCTTAGGAGGAAGAGTGTATGATTCTATGCTGAGCCAGGGACCTGGCTTCAGGCCTTCCATCCTGCAGGGGATTGGAAGCAACTACCCTATACTCCACCAGGGAGCATGGGAAATAACGGGAGACTCCTGGGGCCTCAAGGTTCTTGGGTTGACTCCAGGGACCAGAGAAGAAGGTTGCTGTGCTGTGTCAGTGTGCTGCGATGTATGCTGTACCAGAGAATAAAGACCACTGTTATTTTTTACTCCTGCCTGAGGCTGCAGTCTTTCAGGGGGAGGGAAAGAGGTTTTCCTGCAGGGAATGCACCTATCTCTGTTAGGCCCGGTTGGAATGAGGTTGTTGCACCAAAGATGAGAGCTACAGATCCAAAAGCCTGTCCTGTCCATCACCAACCAACACCGGCGGCACTCAGTATTCTGTAAGCCTAACAGGTGAGCAGCACTACACCGACAACCAGAACCAAATCTCCCTTAGGGTGGGAGAAAATGGGTTACAGCTAAAAAAAAGAGCTTTCAAACAATAGAGGGTGTTAATTCAGTTTTAAAAAAAATAGAAATATATGCAACATTATTTGAAAAAATCTGTTGTATCTTTAATTGCATTTTGTTCATAAATACTGTAGGTTATGTTAATACACCTAATATCTTGGATCACAGTTTTAAGAACAGTGGTCTGCAATGGCATGATGAAGCAGATATTGTAAACAAGCTCACTTTGCATCGTTCATTATAAACATCTGTTTGAGTTAGCAGAGCTCTCTCTTTCTCTGTCACATGTTTACCATATATAGAGTTGTTTACTGAAAAGGAAGTGTGACTCATCAGTTTAGGTATGCATTTTCCTACAATTCTTAGCACTGATTGGAGGAAGCCTAACACAAAATACTATAAATAAGAGCCTTGGCTGGGGATAGTGCCAGAAGCTTCTCCAAGGACCGTGCAGGTGCCCTGGCCAAGAACTCCCCTTACACTCTTGTGAACAGACTAGACTGATTGGGGCTTTCCCGGGTGTTTGGAGTGTTTTCCCTGTTGTATGCTGCTAAGCTGTGCAAGATGTAACTGAGAACATAACCGAAGCTAAATAAAATCCCTTTTTTATTACATCTCTAAGACTGTTTATTGACTCAGAGTGTGCAAGTTATTGGCTGAATCCAGAATCTTTGCATTACTGTACATCCTTCTATAAAAATTAATCTCATGAAGTCTGCTAATAGACATTCCCTCCTAATATACAGTATTGTAGATGTCTTAAGGTAAAGTGTACACTATCCTAATGCCTGATAAAGGTTTTAAAACTTAAAATGTTCGGGTTTCCCATTTGATAGTCTGGTTCGGCATTATTGCAGTTTATAGAATAAGGCCCTCAGGTTCTTAAATGTATTACAGTATCTACCAAAACCTGTCACCTTTACAGTAAATACAACATAAAATTGGCATCTCAACAAACCATGGAAAGTTTAAAAGTATTGTACTGTAAGTATATAAACAATCATAAAAATATATTATTTTCTTAAAACTTACTTCTGTTATTTAAGAATATTTGAATAAAAAAAAATTATAACATGTTTTTTATCACCATACCATTAAATTGCAGAACAGTTGCTATTTGCAATGGTAAGTAACTGTAAGTAACAAAAAATCACCTGGGGTTTCATTTCTATAAATTGTCTACAATATGGACAATAGGATATACATGCATATAAATGCATGTTGGTAAAAGCCACCATAGACCTCTCTGTATATTTTTTAATTCATTCCACTACAGTACCTGAATTTACAATGTAGCATTGTGGTTTCAATAAGCATGAATCATTATTAATCTTTGCTAAGAAGCCGGTACTTTAGTGAGCCATTATTGTACCTAATTTGAGAAGTCACTTGATGAAGATTGTAGAATTATAAAACTTTTAATATAACTATCAAACTCATAAATGGAGTATACTGTACCAGTACTGTACTGTAGTTTCAAAATATGTTGTTTTTTTCCTCTAAATAATACATTCTGAGCATTTTCTAGCATTCCAAGAAGCAAAAAAGTTATGCATTGGAAATCAGATTGCAAGTCTATGAAGCATGAAGCTTTACAGTGGGAAAAAGTACCTGTTCTTTTTATGAAATAAATTGAAATTACACTATCAAGCGTATTTTGGCTATTACATGGAATTGTTAAAAAAAATGCCTTTGTATTGTCTAGCTAATAAAAGACAATAATAAAAAGGTCCTAGCTCATTTTACCTATTTGGCCAAAATCAATGTTTATTGAACTTTTACTAAAAACTAAATTTGTCCTACTACCAACAAAAGATGTATTTGTTAAAAAATTGAACTGTTAGGAGAAAAGAGAAGTAAATAAGCTCTAGCAATTTTTTATGGACCAACCCAAATTATTTTCTGATGAGGTATCTGTATACACAAAATATGAATAGAAATGGAATTGTTCAATATATGCCAAGATACGGTGGTAAAATATGTTTACTTGCTTCAGAAATACAGGATAATGTTACACTTAAAAAAAAAAAAGAGATCAACCCAATAATTTCTTGGTATTGTAGAATAAAAGGCAAAAACAAACCAACAAGAAATGTCTTCTCTAGTGCACCAGGAAATGTTATTAATTAAATAAATGGTTAAAAATATTAAATTAATTCACAAGAGTGACCGTGTAATCAAGAAATATCAAATATATGTTGGATCCATTTCCTGAGCAAGCAGGACTGCACTATTCATGCACCATTTCCTCATTACGAATGTACTAATAGCTAGCAGGTCACTAGTTGATGACGTTAAAGGAAAGATTCTTGCACTGGATCCATGGGTCATACGTACACTCATTTTCACATTTTGCAGTGAATTACACCCATTCTGCCAGTAAATCATTGTCTAGTGATTGGATAGGCTTACAGTAAATATATTCTCCTAATTCTAACAGAGATATTGACTGCATACTGTATGTTTGTTACCCTGTGTCCTAAAACGGAATTCAATCCTAAAAGCATAGTACTTCTAAGGAACAAAAGACATTAAAATGAGGAACCAATACTATATAGACAAAAAACAGAGGCACATCTGCTGGTTTAAAATCTCTTATTAAAAATAAAGAATTAAGTAATAAAATAAAATGCGTAAAAACTCAAATGGGTGTCTTTCATGAAAGCTTATTTGAGAGCGTCCCTCAGCAAAGCGGCTTGTCCTAGTAGCTTCGATTGGAGATACCAGCACATCATACCAGGGCCTGTACACTACCGACACACTTTATTAAAGTGTGGCCGGTACCGCAAGCCGGGATATTTCCCGGCTTGCTTGTGGCTGCCCCTCGGCGTGCCGCGCGTCATAGACGCGTGGTCACGCGTCTTCGGGAGCCTGCGCCCCCTGCACGCGCGTCCAGGGCTCCCCGAGGGAGCCCTGGTGTCCCGCGATCTGCGGGACGGCGGCAGGGGGTTCCGGGGGACCCGGCGGACCCGGTAGCGGTAGGGAGAGCGCCCCGATCGGAGGGCGCTCTTCCGCTGCTTCGGCGCGCGCCCGTCACACTCCGGCGCGTGCCAGGCTACTGCTGCGGCCAAGAACGGGCAAATGCTCGAATAAACTTGGCCGCAGCAGTAGCTATGGAATCGGGGGGGCCATGCACATGAAATGAACGCGCTTCATCTCCGGAGACCCCTTGCTCATCTACACTATTATTAATATGGACATTTATATTTTTTGTTGCTGCCAAGATATGCACTGAGAGACATAGTTATCTCTGTGTTGTTTATAAGAAATAATTTTTGTAGTTTGTACTTTTTTTTAAAACAAGAATTTAGTCAAATATGCTTTGACCAAGATATTCAATAACATAATGTTTTTATACAATTTTATCATTTGTTTTTCATCATTGTTTATGGGAACTCAAACAACCTTCACCTTCTCATAGAGTAGGCCCTTGTAATTGAGACGTGTCCTCTCTGTAGCAGTGCACCAATTACATTATATCTATTAACTGCCTCATCTACCACTGTTAGTGAGAAGGCAGGGCTCAATAGACACAACCTATCAGAAGGGAAAGGGTTGGAATTCATTACATTTCCTTTCTTCTGCATCTTTTCAGACATAAAAACAGAAAATAAAACAAACAATGAACAAAAACAAAAATAGTCCTTGGCGCACTATCTGGTATATTAACCTGACAGAAAATGAAGTCCAACGATCTTGGTAGTGAGGATAATGAATCCGGAATCCAATCGCACTCAGAGTCCTTTATGGTGGTGGAATCATATCTGCAATTGTATAAAAAACAAGGCAACCATTGCGCAGTACTTCTGGTCAATCGTTAACTCCCCCACCGTTGCCAGCTACTTACGTAAAAATAGAGATAAAGGGCCTCGAAAGGTATCTTTGACTTCCTTCCCGGTTGGCTGATCCCACATTAGTTGTCAGGCGATGTACCCCTCTTCTCAGATAAAGGCTCGCACCAACACAACCCGGAATGAAAGGAAAATGACAGGAACCAATGGTATCATACCGTAAAATTTAATAAAAGACTAAAAAACTAAACAACAGTGCACTCACATGCCGATAGTCCCTATGTACAGGATACAACGTGCCGTCCAACATTGTTCATTGAGAAGGGATCCATCGAGACTAAGGGCCTCATGCAGTAAGCCCCAATAAGGCTTTTTCGGCATTTTTTTTGCCATTTTTTGCCCTCCGGATTCAGTAAGCGCCGATAAGTGGGAATTATCGGCAACTTTTCATCCCGATAACAAATTATCGGGATCCGGCTGCCGATAAGCCACTTATCGGCACTTTTTGAACCCGGCTGAATTCAGGAAGCCCCGATCAGCTTTTCGGTGCTGATCGGCACTCCGGAATGGAGAGTTTATCGGGAATTCCTCCCGCCAACTAAAGTTGGCAAGTTGGTGGAGGAGAAGCATCGGCACGGGCGACACTTAGAAAAAATCAGCCCTTTTTCCTGTCTGTGATTGATGCCGGGGGTCTCCGGAGCTGATACCCGCACCGGAACCCCCGACATGCATCTGAGGCAGGAAAAATGCATGTACAGGCCTCTTCATTACCTTAGCGGCTAACCGCTAAGGCAATGAAGGGGTTAGCCAGCTTTATTGTGGGTAGCGGGGGTGGGTTAAGGGGGTATTTGGCCCTGGGTGTGAGTTTAGGGCTTGCGGGGGGGTTGCGGGTGCACTTAACACCTTCACGACCGTAGCAGTTAATACCGCTACGGTCATGAAGGGGTTAAGCCCTCCCGCTAGCCCCCCGCAAGCCCTAAACAACCACCGTTGGGGCTAATACCCCCTTCACCCACCCCCACTACCCACAATAAAAAATAATCACACACACCAGTCCCACAATAAATAAATAAATAAATATTAATAAATAAATATCTCTATATAAATAAATAAATATATATATATAACCCCAACAACCCCTAACATACACATATATGCACATCAATGATACTATAGGCCAGCGGGGGCCCTCGGGTGTTATCCGCAGGCCTGCAGTACCAATTATGTGCCCCCCAAATTAATGCCTAAACACATACATACTTATAATGAAATAATCCCCCCCCCTAACATACAGTATAGTAATGGCCACAATTACTATTATCCACAAAGGGATAATAGTGAATGTGCCCATTTTAAATACATAAACAGCAATAAATACATTAAATACATATAGTACTCACCACCCATGTCCGGCTGCCACGATGAAGGCCATCCTCCTCTTCATCCTGCCCATGCCCCCTCCGCTTCTGCAAAACAGACACAAGAATGAAAACATCCAATGTAATGTCCCCTAACCCCTTAATCACCAAAGCGGTTATTAACCGCTACAGTCATTAAGGGGTTAACCCACCCTCACCCACCACTCGGGATGCCTACATACCCTCCCACACTAACCCCCCACCCTGTGTGGCCTAACCACCCTCACCCACTACCCAAAAGCGAGGCCTACCCACATACCCCCCCACCCCCAGTACCCACAATAAAAACAATACAGTGATACATAATAAACATCATTATATTTATTAAATACATTACCCACCCCCTGTGCCCCCCCATAAATACAAGATTTATCCTTTTACATACAGGGTTCATAACGCAGCCCCACGTGAGTCCCCGGTGGGCTGGCGGGGCACCTGACAGACCTACAGGGTACCAGCAGCCCTTTTCAAACAGGTTCTGGAGGCCTGTTGGTGGGTCCTGCCAGTGCCATGGCCCCAGGTGGTCTCCTTGGGTCACCATGGGCCACAATTGGGTCCCCACGGTAGGCCCAAGGATGTCTGGGAGCCCCGGGTACGACACACAGGTGTCTGCGGGGCCTCGGGGGGTTCCCACGGGGGTCTGGGAACTCACGGGTGCTCACTATGGGTCCACGGTGCCCCCACAGAAGTGGGACCACACATCTTCATCCCCGCATCCCTAGAGTAGGGATAGATTTCCCACGCACTGATTGGCTCCCGTACCATGTGACAGGCTTTCAATGACGTCACATCCTTTCTCCCCCAAGCCTCTGTCACATGGTATACTAGAGCCAATCAGAGTAGGGATGGAGTTCCCACGCTCTGATTCGCTACCGTACCATGTGAGGCCGGCCATGTTTCTTTTAATGACGTCATCTTAAAGGCAATTGAAGCAAAGCCATTCTGATTGGCTGTGCTTTCATTGCCTTTAAGTGACGTCATCATTTTTTTTTTTATCGGCCAAAACACATGGTTTTCACGACCCAATCAGGACCGTGGGAAACATGACAAAAATGTGACGTCATAGGCCTTTAAAAGCCTATGTAGTCTCATTTTGAAGCCAGACGCCGAGGAGGAAGGACCTCCTACAGAAGAAGAAGGACAGGGCGTGACCGCAGACGGGAAGAAGACCCTGGAAGAAGGTAGAAGAAAGAAGAATACAGATGAAGATGGATTACAAGTAGAAGACCCGTGGATTGATTTGGATTTTTAGTGTAATGTTTATTATGTTATGGGTTTTTATTTTATGGGTTCCTGTGCCTGGTGGTTTTGTACGCGAGTAAGATGTGCAACGGGAGTCGGTGGGGCCAAGTAATGGTAAGTGAACTAAAGAAATGTATTTTATTTAACTTGTTAATTTTTTTAAAAGATTTTTTAACATGTGTTTTTTTTTTTTATGTTATATAATTTCTTGCCATTGAATGTATGTATGTATGTATGTATGTATGTCTAGAGAGATATATACATACAGGGTAAGAAATTATGTTGTTTTAAAAGCTTGATTTGATGTGTTTTTAAATAATTTGTCTATGCTGCTATGCTTTATTGTGTGTTTAAAATATTTTACAATTAGATAGATGTAATTGTTGATATTGTATTGTGTTCTTAATATTTTTTCTCGGGCTAAATTGTTATGTTAAAGGCTTGAAATTGTTAATTCTTTAATTGTTAGGGATGGAATGTAAATTGTTTAGGGATGTTATTAATGAATGGTAATTGATTTATGTTTACTGGATTGGCTAATATAGTTTACTTGTTTGGAGGTATTTCTATTTTGATTGCAATTTTATTGTTAACATTCATTTGCAGAATGTATATGATGCATAGATTGGATGCATCATATACTGTATGCAATGTAAATGCAATGTATTGATTGGCATTAGAGGTATTTGATGATTGTGATTGTAAGATCAGTTAGGATTATGAAAGGAAATTAATTTTATTGTAGTGTGTCTTTATGGAGAATTGTTATTTGTAGTACAGTATGGTTTTGATAACCCTTCTACATTTATTTGTATATTGGTTCATCATGTGTGTGTGTATATATATATATATATATATATATATATATATATATATATATATGTATATATCTCATCTATATATATATATATATATATATATATATATATATATATATATATATATATATATATATATATATATAAACAAACATCACAGCTTGCACTCAATGTACTGGTTCATATAGACAGGTGCTAGTCTCAAATAATAGAGAAACAACATTACCATTCTCTCGTCCGGTAAAGAAAGACTGCACTCGGACATCCGTCAGATCCTGATCGACTCTCGCCAATTTCCCAATGAAGTCTGTGGTGTCTTTAGTATACGAAGCCATCAGATGAACAACAGGCTGGAGAAAGAAATCTACATATTGAGAGATAGGGTGACAAAGGGAGCCCCGTGCTGATATGATGGGTCTCCCCGGCGGGGCTGTCAAGGATTTATGCACCTTAGGGAGTGTGTATAGCTACATTACCAGTTGTTATTTATGGGAAGCATGACTCCCTTTTTTTTTTTTTTTTCTCTCCCCATAGTTTGCTATATCATTATTTCCATTTTTTGGGTTGATTGGTGCTTTGTTGCTGCCTGTATAGACAGCCTAAGGCTGTCCTTCACTCTTTCTGAATGCCCCATTGACTTTAGCTTGGGAATAGGCAGGTACGCCACCTAGTGGTCGTTCTGGCAGGCAGACAGGCTGCAAGACTGACCTTACTATAGGGTAGATACATAGTAGCAGTGAATAAAGGCAGATCAGTGAGGTCATTACCTTCACAGACACCCCCTCCAAGATGGCGACGGCTCATTACACACACCTGGCAGGTGATTTTTGCAGAGATTTAGATTGTAGGTAATGTGAGTCAGGTGTGTTTGTCACATGTGGTGAGGGTATATATATGCTTGTCTATCAGTCTGTCATTGCACCCCCTTGAGAAATGTCCTATTCCAGGACCGAAACGTCGGATTGGGTGACTTATCTTTTTTATTCAGATGCCCAATACAGTTTTTCATGATTACTGAACCGAGTGCAGTCTTTCTTTACCGGACGAGAGAATGGTAATGTTGTTTTTCTATATATATATATATATATATATATATTTGCATGATGAAGCCACTGTACAAATTCATGGGTGAAGGGTGGGTATCGGGCCAGTGTGGCTTTACCCCTTAATTACCTTTGTGGTTATTATCCGATAAGGTGTTTAGGGGTTAATTGATATCTGAATGCAATTACAATGTATTGGCTTTGTTTTGGCTATGTATTTTGTGGGCAAGACAAGGATGTTGCTGGCGACGGAGACTTCTTATTGATGAGGTCAGTACTACTTTATTTATTTGAATATGCTAGTTAATGTTTTTAAAAATGGGCAAATAATCTATTATCCCTATCTGGATAATAGTTATTTTGCACATTATTGTACTGTAGGTGTTGGGGGGGGGGGGGTGTATGTATTGAATGTATAGGCCAGGTTTATTTTTTTTACATTCAGGGTTTGTTCCGTAGTTCCGCATGAGACCTCTGGAGACCACCTGTGGGTCTTGTCGGGTGTCTCACGGGTACAAGGCTGGTGGTTCCACGGGTGACACATGCGGGGATGAAGCGGTGGCCTCACATCTGTGGGGGCACCACGGACCCGTAGTCTGCGGGGATGAAGCTGTGTGGTCCAACTTCTGTGGGGGCACCGCCGACCCGTAGGTGCGGGGATGAAGATGTGTGGTCCCACCTCTGTGGGGGCACCGTGGACCCGTAGTGAGCACCCGTGAGTTCCCCAGACCCCCGTGGGATCCACCCGAGGCCCCGCAGACACCTGTGGGTCTGACCCGGGACTCCCAGACATCCTTGGGCCTACCGTGGGGACCCAATTGTGGCTTATGGTGACCCAAGGAGACCACCTTGGGGCCATGGCACTGGCAGGACCCACCAACAGGCCTCCAGAACCTGTTTGAAAAGGGCTGCTGGTACCCTGTAGGTCTGTCAGGTGCCCCGCCAGCCCACCGGGGACTCGCGTGGGGCTGCGTTATGAACCCTGTATGTAAAAGGATAAATCTTGTATTTATGCGGGGGCACAGGGGGTGGGTAATGTATTTAATAAATATAATGATGTTTATTATGTATCACTGTATTGTTTTTATTGTGGGTACTGGGTGTGGGGGATTATGTGGGTAGGCCTCCCTTGTGGGTAGTGGGTGAGGGTGGTTAGGCCACACGGGGTGGGGGGGTTAGTGTGGGAGGGTATGTAGGCATCCCGAGTGGTGGGTGAGGGTGGGTTAACCCCATAATGACTGTAGCGGTTAATAACCGCTTTGGTGATTAAGGGGTTAGGGGACATTACATTGGATGTTTTCATTCTTGTGTCTGTTTTGCAGCAGCGGAGGGGGCATGGGCAGGATGAAGAGGAGGATGGCCTTCATCGTGGCAGCTGGACATGGGTGGTGAGTACTATATGTATTTAATGTATTTATTGCTGTTTAAGTATTTAAAATACACAGGGGGTGTATGTTGTTTATTGCAATGTTTATTGTGGGCAAATGTCCCCAATAAACATGCAATTCTGCCTTAACCCCTTCATTGCCTTAGCGGCTATCCGCTATGGTAATGAAGCAGCATTTATGTATTTTTAATACTATTGTGCGGGAGCAGGAGGCCCCCTGAGCTGAACCGCATTAATTTGTGGCTCAGAGACCCTCTGCTTCCCGAGTTACAGGCCCCGGTTTGGGGCATCGGTTACAGTGTCGCCGCCATATTTATAGCGGCCACGTCGCGAATGGGACGCTATAAAGATGGCGGCGACACTGCCACCCGATGACACATTCCGGGGCCTGTAACTCGGGAAGCAGGGTATCCCTGGTCCACAAAGTTATGCGTTTCAGCTCGGGGGACCCTCTGCTCACTGTACAGTATTATTAAATAAATATTCATGCTTCTTCGCATCCGTAGCAGATACCCGCAAAGGTAAGGAACGAGTCTTTATTGATATGTGTGTTTTATTCATAGTGTAGATGTGCAGAGGGTCTCCGGAGCTGAACCGCTTTGGTTTTAGGTCCGGGGACCCCTGCTTCCCGAGATACAGGCCCCTTTAGGGGGTGCCGGTATCCCTCTGCTTTGTTTACATGCCGCGGTCACGTGATCGGGACCTTAAAATGCAGAGGGATACCGGCACCTCATAAAGGGGCCTGTATCTCGGGGAGCATGGGTCCCCGGACCTGAAATCAATGCGGTTCAGCTCTGGAGACCCCCTGCACATGTACACTATCAATAAAGGTTGTTTATAAATACTTTATTTGTTGCCGATGTTTGCGCTGAGAGAGCGGCTTGTCTCTCTCTGCTGCAAACATGTATCGGCACAAAAGACCTATCGGAAGGCTTATCGGGAGCCAGGTTGTTTCGGCACAGGCTCATCGGCAGCTTTGCTTTCGCAGTGATGCGGCAGGGATCGGAAGAATTCGGCCCTTACTGAATACCGCGAGGGCAAATCGCCAAAAAAAGCCCTATCCGCCACCTATCCGCCACACTTGCCGAAAGATTTTATCTGGGCTTACTGCATCGAGCCCTAAGACCTTCTATAAAAAGGTTGATGCGAATACCTACCTCCTAGCATCAAGTAACCATAACCCTAGATGGATTAACAATATTCCCAAGGGCCAGTTTCTAAGAACGAAACGTAACTGCTCCCAGGTAGAAACATTTAACACACAGGCCAATGAACTAAAAAACAAATTCATTCATATTGAATATAGTCATAATAAGGTTACGAGGGCACTAGAAGTAGCACGAAATACAAATAGAGAGGATTTAATTGCTATGAATAATAAGAGAATAAAAAACAAACAAGATGGGGTTGAATTTATTCCTTTTATTACAAAGTATAATGGAATGGCTAATAAGATCACACAAATAATAAAAAAGCATTGGGGTGTCTTACAGGGTGATACGGTACTTAAAAACAATATTACCTCAGCATCCGCAGATAGTATTTAATAAGGCTGACAATCTTAAATTAAAACTATCCCGAGTTGTCCATTTAATCAAACAAAGGCACGCAATACTACATGGTTGAGGGAACTTAATGGATTCTTCACATGTAGTAAATGCGTAGGCTGCAGATATGGTCTCAAATGTAGAGACTTCAAATCAAATGTCACAGGTATTTCATTTCCGATTAAGTCATTCATCACCTGCAATAGTACTTTTGTGGTCTATCTGTTAGAGTGCCCGTGTGGGCTACAATATGTAGGGCGAACGGGTAGACCATTGAAATGACGCTTTGCAGAGCATGTCTACAATATAAAGAGAGGTTTGGAGACACATACTGTAGTGTCTCCAACCACTTTAAACGAAAACATGATCAAAATCCTGCAGGATTAGTATGCAAGGGCATCGAATGCCCTAAACAAAATTGGAGAGGGGGAGATAAGATGAACTTAATATCCAGACGCGAAAGCTTCTGGATATATACCCTCAAAACCCTGACCCCAAGAGGTCTAAATATAGAATTCGATCTGGCATTATTTCTAAAAGATGTCTAGGTCAGTTCTATATTCCAAGGGCATTTGATAACTAATCCTCTGATTTTAACTTTTTTCCTCTGTGTTCTCTGACTGATGCAATCATTGGTAGTTTCCCTTGCAGTATAAGGTTTATTAACCCCCACCAGCATTATATTTGAATCTTTGCATTCACATTTAACTGTTTGTCTTTTGCTGTACAGGTTATGTGTAAAATGCATATTTTATTTGTTATGTATAATTTATGTAACATGCATGTTCATTGAGTCCTAATTGATTACACTGGCGACACACTTTATTCGAGCTCGGCTAGTCCCACGAATTCGGGTATACCCGGGTGTATTGAGGTTTGTGACTGTTTTCTGCCCGAGTGCATTGAGTTATTTTCCAGGCAGGGATTGAAGCATTTTATTCCCGCTGGCTGCAATACTGCACAGTATATATATATATATATATACTGCATTACAATTCATGAATTTATGCCATCTAGTAGACACGCGAAGCATTGCAGCCTATTAAATCCTAATCATTATCATTTAACAGATCAGCCGCCCATCAGCCAGGCATGAACCCAGGCTGGGAAGGCAAATGCAACGGGGCTTGTCAGAGGTGAGGAGCGGCGCATTCCAGGTATCTGCCAGGTACATACTGGGTATTTGCTCGAATAAAGTGTGTCGCAGCAGTATGTGTTTAATGTAATGAGCAGGAGTTTCTAGTTAGGTTATTATCCAATGGGAGCCCTGCGGACATTCCTTAATGTGTTCAAATAGAACATACTGCCTCCAATACTCCATTACCCCTGAAGAAGTGACGTCAGCAGTCACGAAACGCGCGTAGGGTGGAGTTTCTATAGACGTGATACAGCGTGTGGGGAGGAGAAGGGGCGCTCTAGCAGTGACATCATCGCAGGGAGACAAGGCGCTCCGAGTCGCGGCCACGAAGCGGGGATTCACGCTTGGTCTCACCTCCATCTGCATGATCCCGGCATCCTCTCACGCAAGCGGACGGCAAGTTGTATCCTGTACATAGGGACTATCGGCATGTGAGTGCATTGTTGTTTAGTCTTTTATTAAATTTTACGGTATCATACCATTGGTTCCTGTCATTTTCCTTTCATTCCGGGTTGTGTTGGTGCGAGCCTTTATCTGAGAAGAGGGGTTACATCGCCTGACAACTAATGTGGGATCAGCCAACCGGGAAGGAAGTCAAAGATACCTTTTGAGGCCCTTTATCTCTATTTTTAAGTAAGTAGCTGGCAACGGTGGGGGAGTTAACGATTGACCAGAAGTACTGCGCAATGGTTGTCTTGTTTTTTATACAATTACAGATCTGATTCCACCACCATAAAGGACTCTCAGTGCGATTGGATTCCGGATTCATTATCCTCACTACCAAGATCTTTGGACTTCATTTTCTGTCAGGTTTATATACAGTACCAGATAGTGCGCCAAGGACTATTTTTGTTTTTGTTCATTGTTTGTTTTATTTTCTGTTTTTATGCCAATGTTGTACTTACCTTGTGGATAGGTTTGTTGTTTTTTTCAATCCTTAGGCAGCCATTTTCTCAGTCTGTCATATCAGTTTGTAGGATTCACTAATATATTGTTGTATCTTTGTAAGAAGATTACAACTTGTAGAGCTTTTATCTATCATTATAGTGTATTGTTTAGTTAGGCTAATAGGTTGAGCGCTTAGTATATGTTTAGTTTAATTTTTATATCACTGCATTTGTATCTTTTCAGACAACTGTGGGCTTTGTAGGTGGGGTCTTGTAGTCGTAATTCTCGTGTGCCCTTAGCCAGTTTCTATGTGCACTGACTAGACGCGCTATGATTTATATATATTTTCCTGGAGAGCAGACAGAGTGGTTGGAACTCATTAATGGCTTTTATAGCACAGTCGGGCTACCGTGTGTAATGGGTGCAATAAATTGCACAAATGTTGCGCTGACCCCGCCTAGTGAAATGGAGAATGGGATCCGTAACAGGAAACACTTTCACACCATGAATGTGCAGGTTGTATGCGATGCCAACATGACAATTCTGAATGTGGTAGCCAGATTTGCGGGTTCCAACCAAGATTCCTATATTCTGAAAAAAAAACATTAGTCTTCCATGCATTTGAGGCAGGGATTTATGACATGGTTGACATGTGGGGGAGTAAATATTATGTAACTAAGCGTTAAGATTATGCTTCTTTAATGTATATGTTGTTTTGACATAATAGTTTGATTGAATAGAAATATATCACGTTGCATATACTCAGATATATTTGTAATCATTGGATTATATACATTTAGTAATATTAACCATTTCATGTATTATACCAAATTTAATTTAGAAACAGTTCATTACATATATTGAGACACACACATACATTTGTTATCCAATGCAGCTATTTTGTCAGACATAATATTCAGCATAGCTGTAGCCACCATATCTAACATTTCATCAGTGCAAACATTTATGCCTATAACATTACAAAAACATTTGTAAAAATTACATTATGAATGTATGTATCAAACACCTATAAATGCATGTTAAATGAACTTCTCATAGTCTGCCAAACACGTCATAAGTAATACAGACATACATTTTTACACACATTTAATTTTATAGGCCTCTGAAAATATACATTTCTGTCAACAACTATATAGTTACTTTCTAATTCATCTTTTATATCGCTGTATGATGATATCACTGGTGATTCCGGATATGGGATCCGACCGTGGCTCCTAACCCCACTGCGTAACCCTCAATCCCCTGCAGAGGTGAGTTACAATGCGGTACAAATATCCACTTGATTGGTTATTGAGAGGACGTTTGGAGTGTTGAAAAGTTGCTTCAGATGTCATGATAGATCTGGTTGTGCCCAACACTACTTGCCAGAAAAGGTTTGTGACATAGTGATGAATTGCTGCACAACATTGCACTGCATCACAATCTTCAAGTCAACATTAGGTATTGTCTTCAGGATGACCTTCCTGTCCATGCTGCAGGGGATCATGAGCAGACAGACAGTAGGGTAGAGACACGGCGGAATGTCATTGACACCTATTTCTCAGGTAAGCACAAATGTATATTTTTATATTAATATATACTGTACTTTGTGTTTTTTGTAATTAAAAGTTAGAATATTTTCTCATCATAGGATTGTGTTGGCTATACACATCTTGTGTATAGAAGATCTGATGTGTGTACAGTACGTCACCATCTGTCTATGGTATGTAAATCTAAAACAGCTTGGTTATAACCTTGGCAATTAGCCAATATTCTATAAATATGTATCATGTGTGCATGTACATAAGGGACATTCATGCATTGTTCTTGCCTATGAGTTCAAAATATGGGATATTGGTAACTGGTGCATAAAAGTTCACACTTCATATGTGAAGAAATCTTGCACAAGTTATGTGGATGTAAATGTTCTACCTTATATGTATTATTGCATAAAATCAACATTTCACATTAAACATGGTGTTTGCGGAACATAATACATTGTTATTTAATGATTACGTTCGAACAGAGCATGAGCTAATTTAGCTAATTGACCAGGATCAATCCAAACATTGATATACCGTATGTAATAATCTAAATTATGAGAATGTCACAGTTCTAGGGTTGTAGTTTTACTTTTATCCGTGCATGTATTAAAGTGTAGTAATATTTTATTCTGGCCATCCTTTAAGCTTTAGCTGCAATGATAGAGACATGTTAAATGTTGTTATAAATGATTGCATTTTTATATGAATTAAATAGAATTGGCTATTAAAGAATGTGTGTTCTTACAATTTGAACATACGTAGCATTACGATATATACAATATTAGTTGACTTATCATATGGATCATAGCTGGTATCTCCTATGCATTTAAAAGTCCTGAGTCACGTGGGAATAAAATACATTGGAGATACCGGCACCCCATAACGGAGAGAGCTGACATCTGAAAAGAAGAGAGTGATCTAGATGCCGTGAAATTTTAATGCGATCCCGGTTATAACGCGGTCTGTGGGTTGTGGGTTATGGACCCCAAGGACTATTATTATAACGGGGTTCAGCTGTATATATGGCTTGTGAGTACACAACCTGAGTCAAAGGGAAAGTATATGGGACATCATGGTGATGGAAAAATAAGTGTGATTAGCGCTAGTGTAAACAATATACAATATACAAAATACAATATTAATTGAACCTGTGATACAGAGTTGTTAAGGTAGTCCTTGAGCAGCCTGAAAGGTTGATCTGGTATCTCCCAACCAGATATAAAGTCTGTGTGGATGAAACCTCCTATGGCGCTGAGGGAAGAATGGACGTTGATTCACTTGCAACAGATCTTTTCTTTGAGCTGAAAAAACCTCAGAAAAGGAAGACAAAAAAAGGCAAAAAACACTGCAATAGTGTATTACCCAGGGACATGCTAGTGTGTACAAATCAAGAGCATTTATTAAAACATGACAATTGGGACATATAAACAATTAATAGATTAATCAGATAAGATATAAAACTTCCAAGCGCTTGTGCTAAGGAAGATGTGCTGCTCCGCCGTGGTAAAATTGAAATCCTACTCACCGGACATGAGTAGGACATGTGCAAGAGTTTAGGGTCTTTTCCTCCAGAAGACACCGCTCGCTGTGGGGTGCGTCCGTCTATTAATGCGGGGGGACCGGCTTCAATGCTCGTGGGCTCGTTGATCACTTGCTGCCCGAGTTCGCCCGATCGTCTCCTCCGATGACGTCACCGCCTGGATTCCAAAGCTACGGTGTCCCTGAGTTGCCAAAAACCTCTCCTACGCGTTTCGAAACTCCCAGAACCATTTGCAGCCCTTGCCATGTACAAATGTCGCCCTCTCCTGAGTCACTGCCTCATGGTCTCTGTTGAATACCTCCTACAGTCTCACCAAGCTCTATTAGGAGGGAGAAAGACCAACATTGGATCTATGTCCAGTAGAATGAAAAAGACCTGCAGGTCTTTCTCCCTCCTAATAGAGCTTGGTGAGACTGTAGGAGGTATTCAACAGAGACCATGAGGCAGTAACTCAGGAGAGGGTGACATTTGTACATGGCAAGGGCTGCAAATGGTTCTGGGAGTTTCGAAACGCGTAGGAGAGGTTTTTGGCAACTCAGGGACACCGTAGCTTTGGAATCCAGGCGGTGACGTCATCGGAGGAGACGATCGGGTGAACTCGGGCAGCAAGTGATCAATGAGTCCACGAGCATTGAAGCCAGTCCCCCCGCATTAATAGACGGACGCGAGCGGTGTCTTCTGGAGGAAAAGACCCTAAACCCTTGCACATGTCCTACTCATGTCCGGTGCGTAGGATTTCAATTTTACCACGGCGGAGCAGCACATCTTCCTTAGCACAAGCGCTTGGAAGTTTTATATCTTATCTGATTAATCTATTAATTGTTTATATGTCCCAATTGTCATGTTTTAATAAATGCTCTTGATTTGTACACACTAGCATGTCCCTGGGTAATACACTATTGCAGTGTTTTTTGCCTTTTTTTGTCTTCCTTTTCTGAGGTTTTTTCAGCTCAAAGAAAAGATCTGTTGCAAGTGAATCAACGTCCATTCTTCCCTCAGCGCCATATGGGACATCATGTAGACAGAAATAAAAAGAGTACATTTTTCCCTTTTCTCTGTATATACTAGAGAAGAATCAATTGCAATAGTAATGTCGCAGGAGGAAGCTACAACCTCTATATTAACAAACAATTGGTTAACTGCGGAAGACGTTCACTTGTGACTTGATAAAATAAAGTAAATAAGGCACCTTGCCCCGAGGCCATAAATCCAAGAGTTCTTGAGGAGTTAAGTTCAATAATAGCGAAACCATTAAGTTTAATATTCAAGCACTCAATTTCCACAGGCTCAGTACCATAAGATTGTTGTAAAGCAGACTTTGTGCCAATATTTAAAAAAGGAGCTAGATCACAATCGGGAAATTTAAGACATGTAAGCCTGACATCAATAGTGGGGAAGCAACTTGAAGGTGTAGTACAGGATAATATTCAGGAATACCTAGTGAAACAAAAAATATTAGTTATAGTCAGCATGGATTTATGAAGGATAGGTCATGCAAAACTAACCTTAGTAGTTTTTTTGAGGAGTTAAGAAGGAATTTACTGGGTAATGCAGTTTATGTGGTGTACTTAGATTTTGCAATGGCTTTTGATATGGTTCCATACAAGAGGTGAGTTTAAAAATACAGGACATTTGTACCTGGATTGAAAACTGGTTAAAGGATAGACAACAGAACGTTGTAATAAATGGAACATTTCCAGGTTGGGCTAAAGTTTTTAGTGGTGTACTTCAAGGGTCAGTACTTTGAATGCTGCTTTTTAACTTGGTTATTAATGACCTTAAGGTTTGTAAAGGGAGCAAAGTCTCCATCATTGTTTATGATACTAAACTGTGTAAGGTAGTAGAATCAGAGCAGGATGTAATTTCTCTCCAGAAGGACTTGGAGAGACTGGAAACGTGGGCAGGTAAATGGCAAATGAGTTTTAATACAGATAAATGTAAGGTTATGTAAGGTTATGCATTTGGGATGCAAGAATAAAAAGGCGACTTACAAATTAAATGGAGATATGGGAATACTTGATGGAGAATGATTTAGGAGTGCTTGTAGACTGCAGGCTTAGCAATAGGCCCAATGTCATGCAGTAGCTGCAAAGTCAAACAAGATCTTATCATGCATTAAACGAGCAATGGATGGAAGGGAAGTAAACATAATTATGCCCCTTTACAAAGCACTAGTAAGACCACACCTTGAATATGGAGTACAATTTTGGGCACCAATCCTAAGAAAAGACATTATAGAACAAGAAAAAGTGCAGAGAAGAGACACAAATTTAATAGAGGGGATGGATAATCTGATTTATGAGGAGAGGTATATTAGATTTGTTTACGTTAGAAAACAGACATCTAAGAGGAGATGTGATAACTATATACAAATATATTCGGGGACAATACAAGGATTTAAAAAAAGAACTATTCATTCCAAGGGCAATATAAATGACATGGGTCATTGACTTTAAGGTTGGAGAAAAAGAGATTTCCCAAGCAGCAAATGAAAGGATTCTTCACAGTAATGGCAGTTAAAATGTGGAATTAATTACCCATGGAGACTGATGTCAGATACAAAGATATGTTCAATAAAAAGGTTGGACATCTTTTTAGAAAGGAAAAGTATACAGAGATATACCAAATAAGTAAACATGGGAAGGGTGTTAATTCAAAGAGTGTCATGGTAGACTTTTAACACATTTATATTTAAGGGATCAATCACAAGGCAAAACAAGGCAGTGAAATAAATTGAGGTTTATTTGGATAAGACCTCGAAAACAAACAGAAATAAAAAATACAGATAATATGCACACTTACTGGGGTCTGGGGGTTGAGATCTAGCCCTTTCATAGTTGCAGGGATCCTGCTTCAGCAAAATGCGTTACCCTGTCTGCTCCAAGTTGGTTCCACCTTTCTGACTTGGTCTCTCCGTGCTTCTCGGGGGTGGGGGGTGAATAGCTATTTCACCAGAAGCACATTTGAGAAGCCTGCTTGTTCCTTCAAATCTCCAACAGAAAAGAGACTAATCTGCTACACTACTCTCCCTTATATAAGGCTTGCTGCCTATCTAATACATTGACGGGGCTGGCAGCCAATTAGAGCATGGATTATGGTTGTGCATTCCATGAGAGTAGGGGAGAATTCCAAACTTGCCAATAGAAATCATGCCTATGAGTTTGAAATCCAACAACCGTTTCCCTGGCTCCACTGTTTCTACTGAAACAAAGGCTTTCTGCTACAGATATCCTATTCAAAGCAATTCCCCCTCACCAGGTGCCACAAACCTGCATTTCTTTTGTTATGCTAATCTACCTCTGGCTGCTTTTTGTCACCGAACTGTTTTTTTCCGTCACAGGAGAAACACACAAGGCATTGTAGTTTTAAAACACAGCAACACTGAAACTTTATCACTAGAGCTAGCACTCTACAATTTGGACCTAAAACGTGGGGTCTTTGAACTGGGCTCTAAAACTTGGTCGTGAACACCAGCCCCTACACCCAAAACAGTAATAGTAACATTTGATCCCTAGAGCTGGCACTCTAAAACTGGGATCTGTGCATACAAGCCTCTTAGATCCAGTTCTAATACCTTGCTGGCAAGCAATACAGGTTAACCCTGTTTGCCCCCAAATATTCACCTTTTTACTCATGTTCCAGAAATCTCTGCCCTGCTGCTATTTCTCATAAGGGGCCACCCATACAAAGCAACCCACTTATAAGCTTGACCAGGTAGCTACGGGACCATGAGTCAAAGGGAATACAACATAGAATGCCTTAACTGGCCCATTGGGCTTACATAGTAAACACCGCACACACATTCCTAGCTTATAACCCTATGTGGGAGAGTGTAAGGGGAATAGAATTACAGTGGAACACGGTAAGATACAATATTAGACCCAAGAGCTGACACTCTCAGACCTTGCCATACGGTTCCAGGGGCAGCCAGCCAAGCTCCACCTTATTAGTGAAGCTACCCCCTATCGTCACAGGGATTAATCTGAGTGCAAATATTTGGAGTCAGAAAGGAATTTATTTTTCCTATTATGAGATATTAGTGTCACAGAAGGCCTGAACCTCTGCCGTTCGGAGCCTGGGATACTTGATTCGTCTGGTGACAGTGCCTCCACCTGCAATGGATCACAACTGGGTGGGATGAGCCCCTGGCAGGAACAATACCAATGATACACACACACATATATAATAACAACCTTTACTGAACACTCTAGAAATGGCACACAGTACCCCATAGTATAATAGGCCTCAACCTGATACCACCAATGAGTGGCCCCGAAGTACATTGGGTGCCAGGCAACAATACCCTGATGTCCATTTCCCCAATGTCAGGCCCACCCAAAGTGTAGAAGATAGCGCTATCCCGTGAAGTGTTGGTGCACTTAGTTGGGTACCTGCCCGGGAGCTCCAGCTACCGTGTGATGCAGATTAACACAGAAGATCCGTCTGATCTGACGTTGTCATCCATGATGGCATCTGCTGCCACATGGGATAAATTCTGGAGTGAATAATATCACCCTGCGGTGTTGCACAGGGAGGTACTCTGGTGCCAGACCATAGGTTACAATCACCGTGCGGCGTCTTCATTGTGTCCCTGACACTAGGCAGTAATTGGGGAAGCATCCCTATCTAAGGGGCCTTCCCTGAAGCAACCACAAACTATGGTGAATCAGGGCATAGCTGAGGTCTAATGGGGGTCTCTGGACTAGTGCAGGGGCCTACTGACTCCCTGCACCTACACCCTCACCCTCTGATGTCCCAGCTCTGACTGGCGTGGCTCGCAGTGCGCCAAATGTATCAAGCTCCCCTTGAAAGGGAAGCTGTAGCCCTATTGGCTGTGTGGCTGCATGTGACCTATCCTGCCCCTATGCATGATGGGGCTTGTAGTTCCCCTGCAGAAGCTCCTGACAATGGAGCAAGCGACTGTCGTGCAAGCGGCTGCGCATGCGTGATCAGACCAAATTGGCGGCGCCCTGTGAAGGGAGCCGCCGGGGACCTCCGGCGACCCAGTCGCCTCGGGTATCAAAAACAAAATTAAAAAACGGGCGCTTCTAAACTACAGTAGATAATACTTAATCAATAAAATATAAGTGATAATGATGTATAATTTTCAATTGGTATCACAAAATGTAATAAGTGACCTCCACCAACACAAAGTGAATGATAAATGTAATGTGAAATACAAAATAAAAAAGCAGCTCTACACCCTTTATGAGGACTGTCCAGGTCCAGGTAGATCTTGTGTAGTTTTCCAATTGGGAGGAGCGCAGTGATACTCGTGAACATAAATGAAAGAAAAAAATATATGATAGTGCAGATGGAACAACAATAATAGTGATCAAAAAATAGTCTCTGCAATAGTTGTACTCACAAATGACAAGGTCAAAATAGACGTATCAGAAACCCATCTCTCTCTGATAGGAGCCCTTTAATGGATGCCCTCTCAAAGTGGTATCTTGGTAGAAATTCAGGAAGCTTGTAGTGTATTGTAGATCATATAGATGATCGGATTATCTCCCAAGGATTATAGAGAGAAAAGAGAGAACGCACAATAGTATAGTACGATCTAATTTGTATTAATAGCAGTGAAAAATATATATAATGCACTCACATTTCAAATGTAAATAACGTTTGAGGGAGAGGACAGCTGTAGTCAGTTGGAGAGTGACGGTGCCTCCAGGAGCGACGGAACACTTCCGCGTGCGTCACGTGTGCCCACGTCACATCCTGTGACGTCTCAGGTAAGGGCGGAAGGGGCTGCCCGGTGTGTCCGTCTCCATAGATTGCCAGCACCCGTCTCCAGTATTCTCCACAGCTCAGTCACCTCCCACAGCTAATCGATTCAACGTGTTTCACTGTGGCTTCTTCAGGAATCAGAATGATGAACCCCACAAGACCTCCCTTATATATATAGTCCATAGTGAAATACAAATGGCCAATCAGGGAATCCAATACAACGAATGCCAATCAATATGTAGCTTATATAGCATTGGCAAAGGAGGTGTCTTTCAGTATTGTAGTACATTTACAAATATATGCAGGCTATATGTTCTAATACAATCAAAACAATACTAATAAAATTTATTCATAATAATAATATATAAACAAAAAATGTGAATACACAAAACAGATAAATATTAATGTTAAAAAACGACGCAAAAGGAGGTAGATGTCTAAAGGGATGAGGAAGATAGACATAATTAGATACATACAGTATACATTATAAAATACATGTATACTTAAAGCTGTCTTAAAATGAAAATAAAAACACTATATTAAGAAGGCACCAATGTCTATATCAACATTTAGACCCTTTGGATTTAGGGTCTGCATTTTGTGAATCCAAAAAGTCTCCCTTTTTACTAGTACATTTAATCTATTGTCCCCTCTCCAGTGTACCGGGACATGTTCTATACCTTTAAAGGTTAGAGACTTTGGATTGGATTGGTGACATGTACTAAAATGCTTAGAGACATTGTGCGTTAAAATACCCTTCCTAATATTTAAAAGATGCTCTAAAATCCGTACTTTAAGAGGCCTTGAGGTACGTCCTATGTATTGGAGACCACAAGGACACTCTAAAACATAAATAACAAAATCAGTCTTGCAATTAATATACCCCTCAATTAGCGTGTCCTTGTGGTCTCCAATACATAGGACGTACCACAAGGCCTCTTAAAGTACGGATTTTAGAGCATCTTTTAAATATTAGGAAGGGTATTTAACGCACAATGTCTAGTACATGTCACCAATCCAATCCAAAGTCTCTAACCTTTAAAGGTATAGAACATGTCCCGGTACACTGGAGAGGGGGTAATAGATTAAATGTACTAGCAAAAAGGGAGACTTTTTGGATTCACAAAATGCAGACCCTAAATCCAAAGGGTCTAAATGTTGATATAGACATTGGTGCCTTCTTAATATAGTGTTTTTATTTTTATTTTAAGACAGCTTTAAGTATACATGTATTTTACAATGTATATCTATCTAATTATGTCTATCTTTCTCATCCCTTTAGACATCTACCTCTTTTTGCGTCGTTTTTTAACATTAATATTTATCTGTTTTGTGTATTCACATTTTTTGTTTATATATTATTATTATGAATAAATTTTATTAGGATTGTTTTGATTGTATTAGAACATATAGCCTGCATATATTTGTAAATGTACTGTACTACAATACTGAAAGACACCTCCTTTGCCAATGCTATATAAGCTACATATTGATTGGCATTCGTTGTATTGGATCCCCTGATTGGCCATTTGTATTTCACTATGGACTATATATATAAGGGAGGTCTTGTGGGGTTCATCATTCTGATTCCTGAAGAAGCCACAGTGAAACGCATTGAATTGATTAGCTGTGGGAGGTGACTGAGCTGGGGAGAATACTGGAGACGGGTGCTGGCAATCTACGGAGACGGACAACCCAGGCAGCCCCTTCCGCCCTTACCTGAGACGTCACAGGATGTGACGCGGGCACACGTGACGCACGCGGAAGTGTTCCGTCGCCCCTGGAGGCACCGGCACTCTCCAACTGACTACAGCTGTCCTCTCCCTCGAACGTTATTTACATTTGAAATGTGAGTGCATTATATATATTTTTCACTGCTATTAATACAAATTAGATCGTACTATACTATTGTGCGTTCTCTCTTTTCTCTCTATAATCCTTGGGAGATAATCCGATCATCTATATGATCTACAATACACTACAAGCTTCCTGAATTTCTACCAAGATACCACTTTGAGAGGGCATCCATTAAAGGGCTCCTATCAGAGAGAGATGGGTCTCTGATACGTCTATTTTAACCTTGTCATTTGTGAGTACAACTATTGCAGAGACTATTTTTTGATCACTATTATTGTTGTACCATCTGCACAATCATATATATTTTTCTTGCATTTATGTTCACGAGTATCACAGCGCGCCTCGGCTATCAGCCTGCAATGCCTGTCACTACTCCCCGCAGCTACCAACACCTGTCTCGGCCTCCCCGCATCACCCGCTACAGCTGGATGCTCCCTTGCCCCTCCGCACGGATAGGGATGTAAAGGGGAACATCGGGAGCCCAGAGGGGAACCAGGCCACATTAGATATTCACCTGGGTTTTTATTTGCCTTCCTGTGGATCAATCAGTAAGTATAAATAAAGGATAACATATATAGGGGGCTATGGACTAAGCAGTGATAAGTCGTTTTAAGAGCGCAAAGTGCTCTTAGAATGTGATGTTCCGCCGAGCGTGATTCACTGAGCCACGCAAACAGGCAGTTTGCGCTCTAAAACTGACTTTTTTAAAGAAATTTTTCAAAGTACAACTTTGCTCGTACGATCAAATGTTTGTGCTGAATCCTGCCCTTCTGCGGGATTCACTAAGCAACGCAAACTTATCGTATGCGAAAGTTGCGCTGAATAAAGCTCACCAGCTAAAGGCAGGTGATAAAAAAAAGCAGATCTTTGAAAAATTTCTTTGTTTACATTTTTGCAGAAGCAACACCCATACAACAGGCCGGCGGGTGTCCTCGGCTGACCCCGCGGGGGTCCGGGGTTCCAGCGGGTGTCCCTGGCTGACCAAGTGGGGGTCCCCGCGGATGTCCGGGGGTCTCCGTGGGTGTCCCGGGGTCCCCGTGGGCCTGCGGTACCAATGTTGTGCCTCCAAAAAAATAAACAATATTTCTCACTAAATACACCGCCCTCCCCCGCCCCCTAATACATACAATACAGTAATTGGCAAAATCACTATTATCCACATATGGATAATAATGCATTTGCCCATCTTAATATATAAAATTGAAATTTGTGAGTCTGGTGCTAGATGTGGTGAATCTGATTGGTCCTCAGCTTCTGGCCAATCAGATTGGTGGCTGTATGATATCACCCAACTGCCGCCTCACCCATCTTCCACACACACACGCACACATACACACACACCACCACACATCACCACACACACCACCACACACACACCACCTCCCGCCCAGGTAAGTAAGTAAACCGCCGCCTCGCACCCCTGCGCTCTCAGCCTCCCCTCTCAGCTCACACCCCTGTCAGTGGCCGCCGCCTCAAACCCCTGCACCTCACCTCCCAGCTCACACTCCTGCCGCCGGGGCCTCAAACCCCTGTGCCTACCCTCCCAGCTCACACCCCTGCCGCTGGGGCCTCAAACCCCTGCGCCTCCAGCCTCTGTTCCCGCCTTGCCTCCCAACTCACACCCTGCCCCGGTGCCTCCCGCCGCCTCACACCCCGGCGCCTCCTGCCTCAAATGGTAGGGACCAAGCGGCAGAACGGACGGCCGGGGGGGGGAATGGGCAGCCTGAGGGAGCGCGAGCTGAGGGCCGCGTGCATGGGAGCCTGCACCTGAGGGAGCACAAGCTGGGTGCCGCATGCATGGGAGCCTGCACCTGAGGGAGCACAAGCTGGGGGCCGCGTGCACAGGAGCCTGCACCTCAGGGAGCGCAAGCTGGGGGCCGCGTGCATGGGAGCCTGCACCTGAGGGAGCGCGAGCTGAGTGCCACATGCATGGTTAGCCTGCTTTCCCGCGTGGGGATGGAAATGGGCACGGGGGAAGGGGGGTGGTGGTATGCAGTCACGGCTGGCAGGAGGTGTGGAGCCACCTGATCGGATCGCTGGACGTTCCACTCTCCCTACCCCCCCTCCTCCAGTCCACTGTGTGTGTGTATGGGAGAGTGTGAGTGTGTGTGTGACACTGTGTGTGTGTGTGTGTGTGTGTGTGTGTGTGTGTGTGTGTGTGTGTGTGTGTGTGTGTGTGTGTGTGTGTGTGTGTGTGTGTGTGTGTGTGTGTGTGTAACACTGTGTGTGTGTGTGTGTGTGTGTGTGTGTGTGTGTGTGTGTGTGTGTGTGTGTGTGTGTGTGTGTGTGTGTGTGTGTGTGACACTGTGTGTTTGTGTGTTTGTGTGTGCATGTGTGCCAATGCTGGGTGCCTGTCCTGTCTACTGCCCCCCCTCCTGTCCACTGTCTCCCACCTTCCTGTCCACTGTCCCCCCTCCTGTTCACTGTCCCCCCTCCTGTCCACTGTCACCCCAGTCCTGTCCACTGGCCCTCCCTCCCTCTGCGGGGTGGGGGAACAGAGAAAGAGGGTGAGCACAGAAATAGGGGGAGAGGAGGGAGCGGGAAATTTAACTCACGGGCAACGCCGGGTCTCTCAGCTAGTTTAAAATACATATAAATCACAATAAGGGCAGTAAATACATATTACACTTACCTTTTCCAGGCAACCAACAATGAAGGCCGTCTTAATCCTCATCTTCATCCTGCCCATGTCCCCTCTTAAGCTCCAAAACATACAAAACAATCAAAATAGCAAATGTAATGTCCCCTAAACCCCTAATCACCTTTGTGGTTATTAATCGCTATAGTCATTAAGGGGTAACACACCCACCACTCGGGAGGCCTATACACCCTCCCCCACTACCCACCCCTTGAGGCCTAACCACCCACTACCCACAAGTAGGCCTACCCAGCCTGGCTTGGGGATATTACCCACTGCCCCCACCCCCGTTAAAAACAATAAACAGCAATATATTTAATAAACACAATATAACCCACCCCCTGTGCCCTCCCATAAATACCTGATTTATTCTTTTACACACAGGGTTAATACCCCAGGCCCACGGGAGTCCCCGGTGGCCATGACGGGTGTCCGTATACCTCACAGTAGCCCAGCACAAGGTTTCAAATAGGGTCTGGAGGCCTACGGGTGGTCTCCGCCAGGTGCCGTGGTCCACCAGGTGGTCACCGTGGGTCACCGTGGGCCACAATGGTGTCTCCACGGTTAGGCCCGCGGGTGTCTGGGGGGCCCCGGGTCAGACCCACAGGTGTCTGAGGGGCCTCGGGTGGTTCCCACGGCGTCTGGTGGCCCACGGGTGGTCCACACGGGTCTGCGGTGCCCCCACAGATGTGTGGCCACCGGTTTTCCCCACAGGTGTCCCCTGTATATTATGTGTATATATATATGGATAGACATACAGGGATAATAAGTGATTAATTTGCTAATATTTATGTTTTTTTCATGTATTTCAAATGTATTTAGCAGCTTGATTTCTACATTGTTGTGTGTGTAATGTAATTTTTATTTAGTTACCTGTCATTTTTAATGCTTTTTGCAGGAGTATATTTCAGGGGCTTGCTTTTGAATAATGGTTTATTTCTGGTAGTTAGATTTGTATGATGGTGGTTACTTTGAAGTAGAATTATTTTGTCAATGGTTTGGATTTAGGAATTGAATAATGAATTGTATAATTGATTTGGATTGTATTGTAATTGATTTAGGAAATTGATTAATTGATTGATGTTAAATGTACTTATGTTTACTTGCTTAGTTTCTATTTGATTTTGTGGATGGCATTGTATGTTGTTTTTCATAGTGTATTTTATTTTGAAATTGATTTTGCATAGTGTTACATGATGCACAGATTAATTGCATCATGTACACACTCAATGCAATTGTGTGACATTTGATATACATTTGTCTAGCTGCTGGTTTGTTGGGAGAGGAGATATCATTTATTTTTAAATGTGCTGATTGATTAATTTCAAGATGCAATGTCCTGTTGGTTTAATTTTATTATGTGATAATTATGAGATTCAGATTTGATGTTTTTATGTATACATGTTTATGTAATTCTTAACCATTTATTTGTATATTGGTGTTATATGTATACATACATACATATATTAGAAAAAAAGAAAAAAGCGCCCAATCCTTGTGTAAAATCAAATATAAAGGGTTTTAATATTCCATGAACAGACGATTGCCAACTCACACTTTGTAAGATAA
Source organism: Ascaphus truei (assembly GCF_040206685.1). Classification (NCBI taxonomy): domain Eukaryota; kingdom Metazoa; phylum Chordata; class Amphibia; order Anura; family Ascaphidae; genus Ascaphus; species Ascaphus truei. The sequence goes on along the minus strand of NC_134483.1, from coordinate 523,924,182 downwards.
AAATAAGCAATTTATGGGACTAGCCCATGCACCACGCTGACGTCCAGAACTTTACTGCTGTCCTCCGTCTGCATCCGGGTGTGACTGCTGTAAATCAGCTTTGCTATTAGATGTGCTGCCGTTCTGACCTCTCTCCGTCACCTTGGATGGGATAATAGGCGTTTTGGCTGCACACAAACTTCCACCGCACTTGCTGCAGGATTCTCCTAGACTGACGTCTCTGCTCTGGTGTCTGGACTATTCGTCCGCCGTAGTTCCTGTACCAAGCTAAATACAAACACAGTACCTCCAAACAAGTCAACTATTTTAAGCAATCAAGTAAACAAAAATTAATTAGCAATCATTATTTACATCCCTAAACAATTGACAGTGCATCCCGAACAATGAAACAATTAACTAATTTACACCTGGAGCAGAAAATTTAGCATGTGAAAAAATATAAGTACCAACCGGAATACAAACTTTAAAACCAAGGCTAACCCTGAACACAAGCACACAATATCAACAATTACATCTATCTAATTTTAAAATACATTAAGGGGGTGGGTGAAGGGGGTATTTGGCCCTTGGTGTGAGTTTAGGACTTGCGGGGGGGTTGCGGGTGCACTTAACCCCTTCACGACCATAGCAGTTTATACCGCTACGGTCGTGAAGGGGTTAAGTGCACCCGATACCCCCCGCAAGCCCTAAACAACCACCGTTGGGGCTAATACCCCCTTCACCCACCCCCGCTACCCACAATAAAAAAAACTCACACACAGCAGCAGCACAATTAATAAATAAATCTAAATAAATAAATAAATACATGAATATAAATAAATACATTTAAAATACATTTTTATTCATACTGTAGATGTGCAGAGGGTCTCCGGAGCTGAACCGCTGTGGTTTTAGGTCTGGGGACCCCCTGCTCCCCGAGATACAGGCCCCCTTAGGGGGTGCCGGTATCCCTCTGCTTTGATTACATGCCGCGGTCACGTGATCGGGACCCTTAAATGCAGAGGGATACCGGCACCTCTTAAAGGGGGCTGTATCTCGGGGAGCAGGGGGTCCCCGGACCTGAAACCAATGCGGTTCAGCTCCGGAGACCCCCTGCACATCTACACTATGAATAAAATGTATTTTAAATGTATTTATTTATATTCATGTATTTATTTATTTATTTAGATTTATTTATTTATTTTTTGGGCGGCTGCAATGTGTGAATTTTTTTTATTGTGGGTAGCGGGGCAGGATGAAGGGGGTATTAGCCCCAACGGTGGTTGTTTAGGGCTTGCAGGGGGGTAGCGGGAGGGGTTAACCCCTTCATGACCGTAGCAGTATTAACTGCTACGGCCGTGAAGGGGTTAAGTGCACCCGCAACCCCCTCGCAAGTCCTAAACTCACACCAAGGGCCAAATACCCCCTTCACCCACCCCCGCTACCCACAATAAAGTGGGCACACTGGGTTAACCCCTTCATTGCCTTAGCGGCTTTCAGCTATGGTAATGAAGCAGCATTTCTGTATTTTTAATAATATTGTGCAGGAGCAGGGGGTCCCCTGAGCTTTGATTTGTGGCTCAGGGAACCCCCTGCTCACTGTACAATATTATTAAAAATACAGTCATGCTGCTTCGTTACCATAGCACATAGCCGCAAAGGTAAGGAACGAGTGTTTATTTATATATGTGTTTTATTCATACTGTAGATGTGCAGAGGGTCTCCGGAGCTGAACCGCTGTGGTTTTAGGTCTGGGGACCCCCTGCTCCCCGAGATACAGGCCCCTTTATGGGGTGCCGGTATCCCTCTGCTTTGTTTACATGCCGCGGTCACGTGATCGGGACATTAAATGCAGAGGGATACCGGCACCTCATAAAGGGGGCTGTATCTCGGGAAGCAGGGGGTCCCCGGGCCTGAAACCAACGCAGTTCAGCTCCGGAGACCCCCTGCACATCTACACTATGAATAAAAATGTATTTTAAATAATTTTTAATGTGCCGATGTTTGCGCAGAGAGAGCAGCGGATCTCTCTCTGCTGCAAACACATCTCGCCAGGGGACGTCCTATAGTATCATTGATGTGCATATACAGTACTGTATGTGTATGTTAGGGGTTATAGGGGTTGTTGTTATACAGTATATACTGTATATATACAGTATATACTGCATTACAATTCATGAATTTCTCGGCTTCAAAGACAGCTCGCATACGCCCCCATGCGTTTTTACACGGCATTGCAGTATTGCAGCCAGCGGGAATAAAATGCTTAAATCACAGTCGCGAAAATAACGCAATACACCCCGGGCGAAAATGATACAAAACCGCACATCACCGGGATATTCCGAAATTCGCGGAGCTAGCCGAGTTAGAATAAAGTCGGTCGCCACTGTACGTTTGGTTGAAGTTTCCGCCATTTCTACCTGCCAGGGGTCTTCAGTATGCCTTTTCCTAGTGTTGAAAACCTGAGGCTTTTAACAACTGATCTGGAGGGCTTAAGTACAGTACCTGAGTACAGTATGTACAGTATTTTACTAGCTCTCAGACAGGACAGTGTGTTGTAGGATAACAATGACAGAGATAACCATGAGCAGAGGGGGTCAGAGGTTTGTTTAGGTGTCACTTTATTACAATGTTTTATTCTATTTTACATTATGTTGTATTATATATGTTATCACTTCATTTGTGTTGCTTATTATTTCATTTTTAATCCTTTTAATAAACTTTTATGTACTGTTTATGTTTAGCATTTAGTGCGTCTCCATAGTTACTGGTTTCAAATGACCCCAAAGGGTCACATTGCCATGCTGTGATTTCACATGACCCGCTGGGACACTACACGCCGGAACCGCAGAGGAGCAGGGAGAACAGGCAGCCCACATCTAATACAAGCCGCACACACGGCGTGCGCGCATGGCACACGCGCACGGCGCACACAGACGGCCACGGCGCGCGCACACATGGCCCTCAACCCACAACCCTCAGCCCTCCCCCTCAGAACACCGTGTTTGAGAAGGGGGTTACTGTGTGAGTAGGGAGGGGGGTTACTGTTTGAGCAGGGGGGATATTTTTAGCAGGAGGGTACTGTGAGCAGGGGGGGATACTGTGAGAGAGGGGGGTACTGTAAGCAGTGGGGGTACTGTGTGAGCAGGGGTGTACTTTGAGCAAGGGCAGGCTGTGAGCATGGAGGGTACTGTGAGCAGGGGGGGGATATTTTGAGCAGGGGGGGGGAATTTTGAGCAAGGGGGATATTTTGAGCAAGGCGGGTGGTTACTTTGTGAGCAGGGGGGGTGGTTACTGTGTGAGCAGGGGGGGTTACTGTGTGAGCAGGGGGGTGGATACTGTGTGAGCAGGGGGGGTACTGTGTTAGCAGGGGTGTACTTTGAGCAAGGGGGGGCTGTGAGCAACAGGTTACTGTGAGCAGGGGGGGATATTTTGAGCAGGGGGGGGATATTTTGAGCAGGCGGGGTGGTTACTGTGTGAGCAGGGGGGATACTGTGTGAGCAGGGGGGGGGGTAGTGTGACAAGGTTGTGTAGAAAGCCAGTGCATCAGAAAAAACAAGTCCAGTTTGGCATAATAAACTGAGGTTTAGGATAAACTCCTTCAATGTAAGCATATAGCATAACGAAGCCCTAATAGGGTTAGGGGACTAGTACCTAATGCCAGCGGCACCATAAATAAATATTACACACCAACGTCCCATATATCAGAGAAAAAAGGGGTACAGCGACCCACAAAGTGAACTCACTCAGTTTCTCCTGGAGTATCCAATCTCAGAATCTTCATAGGCATGCAATCTCCCAGGTGATGGCACGAACAAGTAGAAAAATAAGGCAGTGCACTGCCCAAAGTAACAGAAGGAGGCTCACAGTTTTAAGCAACAAAAAATAGATTTATTACATAAAAAGTGGACAAAATGGTCCCCCCTAGGCCACAGCAGGGGTCCACCAACTAGTTTCAGGCAAAAATGCCCTTTATCAAGGGGTACTGTGTGAGCAGGGGGGGTAATTCTGTGTGGTATTTTGGTTAACATGAAAGATGCTGGCCTTTGAAGTGGTAGGGTGCTTTGTGATCAAGGCCTTGAGCGCCCACAACTCACACAGCACACAGAGTTCCAACAGAGCGCACACAGTGCAGAGAACCCAGAGCCCAAAAATAGCGCCCACAGCCACCCACAGAGCAGTGGCAGAGACAGCACAATCCCATAAAGAGGAGAGGTAGGAGATCTTCAGCTTATGTTCTATTCACTTAGACAGTATTCTTTTGTTCTATTGTGCTGTTTGGTGGGTTAGTGTTTTTATTTTATTTTAAGCTTTTATTAATGTTTTGCCCCAATTTTAAATTAAAAAAAATTGGAGCCACGTGAAAACCGCGTTATAAGCGGATTCGCGTTATAATGGGTCGCGCTATAATGGGGTTAAGCTGTGTGTATATATATATATATATATAAAGCAGAAAAAAGCCGTGTTAGTCCAGTTGTGATAGTGCAGAATAAATGAGTTCTTCAGTATTAGGTGATACCTTTTTTATTGGACTAACAATTTATGTCATAGGACAAGCTTTCGAGAGTTATCCTCTCTTCTTCCAGATATGGATAATAGATTATTTGCCCATTATTAAACACATAAATCAGCATAAATAAATGGAGTTCTTCTTACCCCCTGGCAATGATGGGCATCTGGTCACCCACCCTGTCCCCATTAATTTGTACAGTGGGTTATATATATACATATATATATATACCATAATATATATATATGGTTATCCGCTAAGGTAATGAAGCTGCTTTAATGTATTTTTATTAATAGTGTGCGGGAGCAGGGGGTCTCCTGAGCTGAACTGCATTAATTTCTGGCTCAGAGACCCCCTGCTTCCCGAGTTACAGGCCCCGGTTTGGGGCATCGGTGCCAGTGTCGCTGCCATCTTTATATGCCACGTCGCATCTTGGAAGCTATAAAGATGGCGGCAACACTGGCCTCCGATGCCCCATACATGGCCCTGTAACTCAGGAAGCAGGGTGTCTCTGAGACAGAAATCAATGCGGTTAAGCTCAGGGGACCACCTGCTCCCGCACACTATTATTAAAATCTACATTAATGCTGCTTCATTACCATTGCAGATAGCCGCTAAGGTAAGGAATTATTGTTTATTGATATGTGTGTTTTGACAGTAGTGTAGATGTGTAGGGTGTCACCAGAGCTGAACCGCATTGGTTTCAGCCTCGGGGACACCCTACTTCAGGAGATACAGACCCTGTTATGGGGTGCCGGTATCCCCTGCAGAATGTAAATGTCCCGGTCACGTGACGCGGGAGCTTTCAAAGTGCAGGGGATACCGGCACCCCATAACGGGGCCTGTATCTCCTGAATTAGGGGGTCCCCGGACCTGAAACCAATGCGATTCAGTTCCGGAGACCCCCTGCTGATGTACACTATTATTAAAATGTATTTATTTTGTGTACGATCACCTGTAACAGCCTTGCATGGAGATACAGAATCTCCATGCAAATGTTACAGGCGACTTATTTTTTCTATCAGCTAGCGTACGTGAAGTTTCAGTGCGCTAGCTGAGGGAAAATACTTTGAACGCACGATAAGCCAGTTTTGGGCATGTCCGATAGAAAATGGGCTCAAAGCTTTAGTGAATTGCGCCTCCGGCTTCATTTTTTATCGGATGTGCTATTTTTTTTTCAGGCCGGCGCGAAAGCTCGGAGCTTAGTGCATAGCCCCCATAGTCTTCTAAATTTAGCATAGGTTGAACTTGATGGACATATGTGTTTTTTCCACCTCATCAACTATGTAACTCTGTAACCTCTTAATTAGTTACATTAAAGCTCATAAACATAGATCTGCCCTTGGTAGACAACTACAGATGTAGCCACCAGTATTCGAACACTTACCTGGGAAATTCTGGGAGATTCTGGGGCAGTCTCACAGTAAATGCTTCAACATTACCTCAAGAGTGCCTCAACATTTCTGTGAGATTTTTAATGGCCCATTAGATTAACACAGCGGGGGGTCCCTGCCGCTTTTCATAGCCGTTTCCTTGCAGTACATAGTAGTACCCAGATTGCCATCCTTAGCTTTACAAATCATGATATCCAAGAACTTAAGTTTCTCCATCTGGGTATCACTGGTCAGTCGAAGATTGAAATTGTTTGTGTTAAGGACCCCAAGAAACAGCAAGAGGGACTCTCCAGTGCCGCTCCACATGATGAATATGTCATCTATGTAGTGGCACAAGAGGTCAATGCAATTAGAGTATTCCATCATGTCCTCACTGAAGATGGCCGTCTCCTCCCACCAGCCCAGGTACAGATTGGCATAGGATGGTGCACAATTTGTGCCCATAGCTGTACCCTGGGTCAGGTGGTATATTTGGCCATTGAACAGGAAGTAGTTGTTACTGAGGACATAATCCAATAATTGGATCACAAATTCATTATGTAAATGTTATTGGAAAGAGTGTACCTGAACCACAAGCATAAAGATAAAAATTATACAATGCTAAAGTGTGTATTTTCCAAACACTTGTATGTATACATTTATTTTTACAGCACTAACAATGTACACCGCGTATAAAAAAAATTGCAAAACAGGGAAAACAAATTACAAACAATGTAAATAATTGAAAATGACTATATAAGGCAAAATAGCTTACAATTTAAGTGGTATGTAAGGAAACTTAAAGACACAGTAGTAGGAGTTAAAGTGCAAGTCAGGGTGGTCAAGTTAATCTGGAATCAGTAGTTTCTGCACCAATAATACATTTTAGAAACCAGCCATTTGCGGTTATTCCTTGAACTGTAGAATGGTCAATTAGGGGACTTTAATGGCAGTTTGTGTGACAGTGCCTGGTTCAGCTCTTTTGTAGTTTAATGAATAAACCTGATTATGAATTAAAAGGTTTGTACTGTACTACAATGTATGATACTGCCTCACTGGTAGAGATGTGCAAATCATTTACACAAGTTCCAGCCCGGCAGAAATATTCATGGACCACTCCAGAAAAATCCTGCCTCTTTTTTGTGTTTGTTTTATGTTTGGTTATGCAAAGTAGTAACATTTACATACCAATAATAGGGAAAATTATGCAAAATTTCACGATAGAAACAAATAAAATTAAAGGAATAGTTTAAACATTGTCAAATCGGATGTAACATTTTTATTTTTTAAGCGAAATGAAATCTTCAGAGCAATCCCATGCTTTCGGGCAGATTGTTATTGAAAAACCGCAAAGATTAATATTTGGACTGTATGTTTGCAATGTTTACACAAATATATTTTATCCTTTTTTAACCAAACTTGGACACATTCGCCCATCTCTACTCACTGGTTAATGTGTTGCCAAATGACAAACTATGACAAAATACTGAATTTGTAATACCATATTTCTTTAAATGCATACCAGGTGAAAACAGTTTATTTATCCAGTTAGCAACTAAGTTAAATACAAAATACAGAATATAAATAATCAGATGGAAACAACTTCAGAGCTTTAGTATGCTGTCTCAGTGGACAAGATGAACTTTTAACAAAATCCTAGTAGTTGTTTTGTAATATGTTAATGTTTTGTATTGGGATAAAATTATAATGAATTATTAGGTAAATTACAGCAGTGTCAAAAGCTAATGTGAATTCCTAATCATGTTTTGATGTCCCAGTGGAATACAAAAATGATTAATAGTATAGCTGATGTAAAAGATATTACAGAAAAATTACGATATGTGTGAGAGACAAGGATGGGGTTGGGGATGCTGTGCAAAAAAGTTACAGTACTCTTTGGTCCCTATTCAATATGCTGTAAAGCTGCTTCCCCGTGCTGGAAGGGATCAGCTTCATTTAAGCTAATGCGGCTAAAATCTTCTCCATCAGAGGTAAGGCTCTACAGTATATTGCATATTGAATAGGATGCTTTATGTTTATCACAAAAAATATACTTACAGTATTCCA